>NC_143553.1:120452500-120617500 GCF_054136105.1 Typopeltis vanoorti
CAAATATGCAGTATATTTAGGCAATATCTATGCCATAGTAAAACAAATACCATATGTTTGGGAAGTTTTATTCCAGTTATACTAAACATTTTTTTTAAAAATATCGATGAATTTAGATTTTCCCATGATATGGCGTTCTGCAGCTAACGCTAATAATAATGTTTCACGATATGTAAAATGAATTATTTGTGATTGATAAATAATATTTATTTTACTGTAGAACACATATTTTTCCTGAATATAGAGTGCCTTTATGCTATTAAGATACATTTCGACACAAATCTACAAAAATGTGTATATTAGAAATATCTGCAAAAAAGTAACATATGAGAATTTCATAGTAGAAAAATGGGTGCGGATGCCAAGATTACATTCGAATCGATCAGTTTGGAACTACGTGTGTCAGACATCTGGCCATTGTATTACGACGAGATTTATTACATACATTATTACCTGTTTTACTTTCCGTAATATGAGAATGCTTTTAATAATTAACTTGAAATTGTATTGCTTACAGATGGTGCAATTAACATAATCACACCATCTGTATTATGTTTAGTCTCAGTTTAAATTTTTCTCACGTTAACAATTAGTCCATTCCACGATATTTCATTATCTGATATCTTTAGTGAAACTATAAAACATGATAACTTTAACAGGTCTTTCTTTCTCATATACGAATGTAAGATAATCTAATCTTCGGAAAAGTCTTACTCAGTATAAATTGGGAAAACACCGTCCGCATTCTATTCTGGATGGACATCTAGAAACAAACAATACCAATAAGTGTAAAAATTAACTCTCCTGCACACAAATCATAAATTATACTCATTAAATATTTCCCTACCATCATTATCTTTATCAGGAGAGAAAATAGTAAAAGAGGAATAGTGGGAGGGAAATATTTAATGAGTATAATTTCACTGATCATCCAAGTCTCGTACTCCAGGAAGTTGTATATTTTCAAACAACAGGACAATTAATGAAAGTAGAAAAAATCTAAATAAAAGTACAGTACTTATCTTGATATTTGCTGTCATTATTTTAAGGATATCAATCAACTCACAGCAAAATTAATGAATGATTTATCTGTATTCTTCAACAACATCAATAAAACATTTAGAAAAATGTGATGTAATTCTTGCAATTTGCGACAAAGCAGGAAAAGAATTGGGATAGTGGTGGTGGTATGCAATAAAATAATAATCAAATGAGGAGACAGCGAGAAACATCGGAGAGGTATAATAGACATTACATATTTATGTATAAGGTTTAGCAAGATACAACCACTGGCTTTTATTCGAAGGGTCTACTTGAAAAGAATATTTCTCTCAGAGATCTGCCAAAAAAAGGCTGTTTTCATGAGTTTGGTCAGCTCTTCTTGTGATGATTCTTGTCCCCTTAAGTTTCTCTTTGGTAAATCTTGGAAATTGGACAGGATCCATGTTCTAGCCACTATTGTTTTGTAAAGTTAGATTCTTGAATACCGTTTAAAAAACGTCACTCACCCTGATCGCGAATGTATATCCCTATTCGAACATCTGTGTATAAAGTAGCTCGAGTAGTAAAGTACATTTTTTTAAGAATAAAGAAAATGTTAACAGTATAGTATAAAATGAAGATTTAAATGACATCTAAACTATGATAGATGTAGATGCTGAGATTTGAACCATTTAAGTTTCTGTTTGGGTTGATTCCAACATCTTTCCTTTGAATAAAAACGAGTATGCAATTATTAAGATAAGGTGGTTTGAATCAGGAAGAAGAGATTGAACTAGTTTTAAATATATATATATATATATATATATATATATATTTCAAAAACCATTTGCTTTCGTTCGAAATACAACAGTACAAACTGCGATGGGAGTGCAATGTCTTTAATCGCATTCGCTCTCCTATCGATTTAACTAACTTGCCAGAGAAAAAAAGAAGTTTATAGGGGAAAACGTCTGCCTTCGTATAAGACTTAAAACTTCCTTTTTGATGAAAGTAGAATTCATTTCTCAAACGAAAGCCAAAATCTTCTGATAATACGAGTGCTGATTTAGAACGAAGATAATTATGAATTAGCAAGCAATTTACGGACTTATCCAAAAGATAGTGGTTTGCAATTTTTCTAATACGTTAGAATCAAGAAAGAGTCAAAAATGAAGCAGAAATATTGCAGAAAAAGAAATATTTCAGTAAAAGTAATATTCTGTGTTAACTTTACAAGCATCTACTTCAATTGATTTTTATTGATTATTTTATATTGATTTGTACAATTAATAATAATAATAATTTCTTTTTTTTTTCTTTCTGAGGCATTTCTGATTTCTTCCTCGAAGCTTTGCATAGCTTATCCGAGGAAAATAATAGATGGCGGTGGTTTCTTGGTTATGCTTCTATACTGGTCTCAAGCCAGGTGTTGATTTTGCTGTTTGTTGGTACATGCTGAAAAGACTTCGACTGCCATTAGACAGTTTAACTTTTTTTTTTGCAAGTAGGGTTGGATTTGGACATGGTATGTTTATTTGTGTCCTTATTTAACACTTTGTGCTACATATAATGAGATTTAAATAGTAATGATGATAACATAGTTTACTGGTAAGTAACAATCACAGTAATAATTTACAATTATATTGTTCAGACTTACATAAGTTATATAATATTACATGTTGCAGTTTACTATTTTTTTTCACGTTTGAATAGGTATGATTTAACAACAGTATTTACACATATGCAATCAAAATTATTTCCTAATTTTCACAAACATACAGTATAAGCTCATGAATTACATTTTTTTATTATATTGCATTCATTTGTTACAGTTATTACATACATTACATACATTTGATTACATATGATACATTGCTTACATTTGTTTACATATGACTCTTACATTACATATATTGGTTTACATGTGATACGTACATTACATACATTTGATTACATACGATACATCTTGCATGAGAAGTAATTTCTCTACTTTCATCCACGAAGCTTATATATAAGCTTATCAGAGGATGACACCAGTTGGTTATTATTTAGTTAGTTATTGTGTGTGTGTGTGTGTGTGTGTGTGTGTGTGTGTGTGTGTGTGTGTGTGTGTGTGTGTGTGTGTGTGTGTGTGTGTGTGTGTGTGTGTGTGTGTGTGTGTGTGTGTGTGTGTGTGTGTGTGTGTGTGTGTACACACACAATAACTTGGAATGTATTGATGCGTGGTTGAACTGAAGTCTGAACGAATATATTGTGTTTCATTAAGTTTGTATGGTATTTTGAGTGCGTGTTTTTTGTTCATAGTAAGTCCTCTTTTCAGGCTATTGTAGTTTGTAAGGTTTCTGTATTCAAAAGGTAATTTGTTTATCGTCTAAAGGGATGTAGAAGTTTCGCGAGATCTTTCTGTACTGGTTATTGTATTTATATGTGATATAACTAGTTGTATGAGGTCTTGTTATAGGATATGTATTTCTGACTGTCCTGTAGTTGGCATCGAAATAATGTTTTAGCAAAGCTGAATAGTGACATAAATATTTTGATGTCAGTAAATATTTTGTGTTCTGACATCGCAGTGTATATAAAGTCGTTATTTTCTCTTTGTTCCCAAAAGATCAGTTTTATCATTTTTTTACTGTAGCGACATTAATCTATTTAATTTGTAGGGTACACAGAAAGCATAAGTTGTTATAGCGTATCTTAGTATATTTTGGCATAGTGCTTTGTATATTAGTGTTTTTAGGTGTATGGGAACTATGTCTTTTAACCTGTAGAGCTCGCCACTTATTGTTCGGAGTTTGTTGTGTAGATGGTTCATGTGACTATTCCAGTTCATATCTGCATGGAAGTAAATTCCAAGGTATCGTATTATTTCAACCTGAGTGATTGTAGTGGTTTTGCTGTCCTGTGTGTTTTTTATGTTGAAAAGTGGATGTTGGATGGTTATATATTTGTTTTCAAATGGACGAGTCAGTGGATTTCTGAATATTATTAATTTTGTCTTTTCTGAGTTTAGTTGAATGGAGGTTTTCGTGAGCCAGTCTATGATCAGATATGTCATGTTGCATATTTGTTTGGGCTATGCTTGCGTTATTATGGATGGATATTATAGCTGTATCATCTGCGTATTGGAATATCTTACATTTGAGTAGTAGTAGCTGATTAATATCGTGCGTGTAAATGTTGAATAGAGTTAGGCAGAGTAGAGTTGCCTGTGGTACCCCACAGGTTACTGGTAGCTCCCTGCTTCGGTTTGACCCGATACGTGTGATGTGCTTCCTATTTTGAAGGTAGTTTGTAAACTATCTGTGAAGAGGCCAGTCTATTCCAACATGCCTCAGCTTTTCTAACAAGGTGTGATGTATGAGTGTATCGAATGCTTTAGTTACATCAATAAAGACTAAAAAAATAAAAATTACATGGTAATTTTGTTTTTGTCTAAAGCGGTATTAATTACGTCTGTAAAGTCTTCCAAGAGAGATGTTATACCCTTATTTTTCTGAAAACCATATTGTGTTTTGGGGAAAATATGAAAGGTCTCTGTCTATGCTGTGAGTTTCTTCAGTATGATACGCTCCATAATTTGATTGATAATTGGTAATGAACCTCAAGGGCTCACTTTATTGAGTACGGGCATGGCAAACCCGAGATACCATATGCAGGACCATGCCTTACTTCATGTAATATAGATCTGTTATATTATTCTGTACACTGGTCCCTCCTCTTCTTTCTTTTGCTTCTTTCTCCTCTCCTTTCTCCTTCCCCCTGATGCCACTGGAGTATTCGAGGGCTAGGGGGTGAGTCTTTCCTATCCTGCTAAGTCATTTCGTCTTATGCAGCCACCGAAAGAGGTAAGATAGCCTCAATAGGTGCCGGTCCCAAGCTCGGATAAATGGCGAGGGTTCATGTCACGAAGGGCATCCGGTCATAAAACTTCAATGCCAGCTCAAACTATGAAATGAGTCAAAGAGAAAATGATATAAGGGCTAGGGCGTACCCCTTAAGCGACGCGCAGCCACATCGCACTACAGCTGCGAGAAGTGGACGACGGCTACCGCATCAAGGGTGGGGAGGGAGGTGTACGGTTAAAGAAGCGAGCCCAGCAGGTGGAGAGGATGTTGCAAGTGGGAACACTGAATGTTGGAAGCATAACTGTAAGGGGAAGAGAGGTGGCAGACATGATGAGGAAGAGGAAGTTGGACATTTTATGTGTTCAGGAGACAAGGTGGAAGGGGGAAAGGCAAAGGAACTGGGAGATGGATGTAAATTGTTCTACTCCGGAGCGAATAACGAGGGAAGAAATGGTGTACGAATTGTGGTGTCTGGCAGAATGAAGGACGAAGTACTGGAAGTGGGTGGAAGGAACGATAGGATCATGCGAATGAAATTGGGTCTTGGAGAAGAGAGGGTGGTCGTATTATGTGTATATGCCCCGCAATATGGTTGTACAGCAGAGGAGAAAAATGAGTTCTGGAAGGTGGTAGATGAAGAAATGATGGGAACTAGAAGAAAACGAGATGGTGATTGTCGGAGGAGACTTGAATGGACACATAGGGAGACAGAATAGAGACTGTGAGAGGGTGCATTGTGGCCACGGAGTGGGAATGATGAACCAGGAAGCAGAGAGAGTTGTGGACTTTGCATTAGCGTTTGATCTGGAAATTGTGAACTCGTTTTTCTACGGAGGAAAGAACATTTGTTAGCATTTAGCTGTGGTAACAACAGTTCACAAATTGACTACATTGTGACTAGAATAAAACATCTTAAGTTTGTGAAAAATTGTAAAGTAATTCCAACAGATCAAGTAGCACAACAACACCGACTGCTGTGAGCAGACTTTAAAATAAGATCGAAGATAAGAACCTCTGGATGTCATGGGATGAAGATAATTAAGTGGTTTCGCTTAAAAGAGGAGAGTGTGAGGAATCGTTTTAGGGAGAGGGTGTTAGAGAGGATTTTGGATGGCCTGGAAAGTGTACAAGATTGGTGAAAACATAATTGAAAAGTAATCCTGAGCTGTGCAATCGAGGTGCTTGGTCAGACATCTGAAAATATTTGAGAGAAGAAGGAAGGTTGGTGATGGAATAATAATGTACATGTGCCAGTGACAGATACGAGGAAGGCAAAGCAGAAGTCGGATGAGTCAAAAGTGGAATAGGACAGAGAGGTGTACAGAGAGAGAAAGCAAGAAGCCAAGAGAGTTTTGGCACAGGCGAAAGCCATGACACATCAAGATCTGTATGATCAATTAGAAACAAAGGAAGGACAGAGAAAAATGTACCAAGTAGCGAAATATAGAAATAGAGCAGCAAAGGGTATCTTACATGTGAGGCAGATCAAAGACGCTGAAAAAAGAGTATTATGGAGGGATGTGGACAAAAGAAACAGATGGAAAATATGCTTTGAGGGACTTTTAATGAGGAAAATGCAAGGACTCACAGAGAAGATGGGCAGCTTTCTGAGGGGATGGTGCAGAACATCAGTAGAGTGGAAGTCACTGAGGCCATGAAGAGGATGAGGAATGGAAAATCGGTGAGGCCCCGACAGAATTCCAGTGGAGGTCTGGAAGGCACTGGGGAAAGAGGGATTTGACCTGCTGTGGGACCTGTTCATGAAAGACTTTATGAAGGCTTTATTCCTCTGAAAAAAATGGCAGAGGAATAAAGTTAATTTCCCACACAATGAAAATCCTAGAAAGGATTCTTGATGGTAGATTGAGAAATGAGGTGGAGATTGCAAAGGAACAATTTGGCTTCATGCCTGGTAGATCAACAACAGATGCGATCTTTGGATTACGGCAGATGATGGAAAAGTATCGAGAGAAACAAAGGGAGCTACATCTGGCATTTATTGATCTGGAGAAAGCATACGATAGAGTGCCAAGGCAAGAAGTCTGGAGGTCTCTGAGGGAGAAGAAGGTTACGGAGAAATATGTCAGGTTGGTGCGGGAAATGTACAGAAATGTGAAGACAAGTGTTCGTACCTGTCTGGGACATACAGAAAGTTTTCAGGTAACAGTTGGCTTGCATCAAGGGTCAGCATCAAGTCCGTTTCTGTTTACTATTGTCATGGAGGTGGTAACAGAGGAGGTGAGAGAAGATGTGCCTTGGATAATGTTGTATGCAGATGACATCTTGTTGTGTGCAGATTCAACAGAAGAAGCGGGAACTAAACTGGAAAGATGGAGAAGAGTACTAGAATAGAGAGGTATGAGACTGAGCAGAGGTAAGACGGAGTATATGTGTTGCACAGTGGACGGCGGCCAGGAGACAGATCTGGAGCTGGAAGAAAATGTCATCAGGAAGGTGAGGGACTATAGAAGTGGAAGAAGATGGAGGAGCAGAGAAGGAAGTGGGATGCAGGATACAAGCGGGTTGGAGGAACTGGAGGGTGATGGCTGGAGTGTTATGCGATAAGAGGGTGCCGATCAATCTGAAAGGCAAAATCTATAGGACAGTAGTGAGGCCAGCTATGACATATGCTATAGAAACTGTGGCCCTGAGGAAAAATAACATCAGGAGGATGGAAGTAGCAGAGATGAGAATGCCTAAGTGGATGTGCGGTGTGACCAGAAAGGATCGTCTGAGAAATGACTATGTCAGGGGAACAATGAAAGTTACGAACTTAGTAGCGAAGATACAGGAGGCACGGCTGCGATGGTTTGCTCATGTGATGAGGAGGGAGGACGAATATGTGGGAAAAAGAGTCATGCAGATGGATGTGCAAGGAAGGCGGAACTTTGGGCGGCCAAAGAAGAGATTAAGGGAGCTGGTAGAAGAGTACTTGAGGATGAAGAACTTGGATGTGGTGAGAGCCCAAGACAGGAAGGTGTGGAGGAGACTCATTATCAACAGTGACCCCAACTTAAGTGGGAGAAGCTGCAGAAGATGAAGTAGAAGAAGAAGAAGAATTTTAGTAGGATAGTACTTAAACTAGTTGCATGTTGCGTTTTATTTTTAGGTTTTATACCATCAATTCCTGGGGCTTTGTTTGGTTTGATTTGATGCATTGCAAAGAGACGTCCTGCTTCTTTTAGGGTTGGGAAAGTAATGTCTGTTTCGATTGTGGTCCAAGTGGAGGGTCACGTTTTGTGATTGGGGGAACATTTCTGTGCAGTTCTTGGATGATGTCAGAAAGTATTGGTTAAATTCATTTGCTACTTGTTGGATAGGTTTTGTGCCTTTCGTGAAGCTGTGTTTTTTGGTTTCGGAGCCGGTGGTGTAATAATAATAATAATAATAATAATAATAATAATAATAATAATAATAATAATAATAATAATAATAATAATAATTATTATTATTATTATTATTATTATTATTATTATTATTATTATTATTATTATTATTATTATTATTATTATTATTATTATTATTATTGTTATTATAATGGAGATTTCGAACATAGGCGAACATATACAGTCAGACAACATAAACTTCTAGGTCTTTGACTCTTTGAAGAAATGGTCAGACAACA
Organism: Typopeltis vanoorti; assembly: GCF_054136105.1. Classification (NCBI taxonomy): domain Eukaryota; kingdom Metazoa; phylum Arthropoda; class Arachnida; order Uropygi; family Thelyphonidae; genus Typopeltis; species Typopeltis vanoorti. The sequence goes on from NC_143553.1 coordinate 120,460,955, forward strand.
TTTCCACCAACACCAACTTCACTATCGTACACATAAACATAAGAAGTATATAAATAAAAACACTATGCAAATACATTAAACAGCCACCTAACAAAATTAGAAACAATATACAGGAAAATCGTGTCAACAGTGATCTGGACACCTTACACGCAATAATCAATATCCGACAAGCACATGGCGATACACAGAATTCTGAGCATTAAAAACCTGAAACACGACATGACATTAACAAGGAATTCCTTCAACATCACCTATCGAAACAACAGAGACACATATCGTATAACATGACCTACAACAACTCTTTACATCCCCACACCCTTGAACAACTCATACGTTTCTTTTGTGCGATCACATCAGATACCCATGCAACTCAACAACCTACCAAGAATTTTAAAACGCGTAGATGACAACAGAACATTAAAACACGAACTCTGGAAAATATACCAACAAAGTTAACAAACCATTAACACTAATATACACATCACAAATCACTAGCATCCAATGCCTACATCCCATACATAAACAGTAGCAACAACATAAATAGTGAAGGCTAAATCCCACTCTCTTCATAAAAGCTAACCCAAGCTTCGAAGTAGGAGGGATTAACTTGCCTCAATCATCTAGAAGTAATCATTATAAACAAATGCAGAAATTTGTTTGTATAATCACTCTTTCTCAAACTTTGAACAAAAAAAAAATTATACAAAAAATTCTGTATAATCTTCATTGTTAAGATTAGAATAACAACATGTGTTATGAATGCATAATATAAAGGCAAAAAAGTATTATTAAAAATTTTAATTGAAATCCAAAATAGAAAATGCAACACTTAATGCTGAACTCTGTAAAATTATAAGGTGCAATGTCACACAAACAAGATGTTTATTGTATGTATAAATATTTCAGCAATCACTAAATTATAAACTATATTCTAAAAAAAAGAAAAACAAAAACGATCAAAACATATAGAATACCTACATATCAAACTCCGGATCACATTTTAAACCGACTTTCAATTTTTTAGCTTAAGAACACAAATCAAGGTCAGCTTAAAAAGGTAAATTAAGAACGCATTCTAACAGCAGTAGAGTGGCGCAGTGGAAGCGTGCTGGGCCCATAACCTACACGTCTGTTGATTGAAACCACAGTGTGATAGGAAAACTTTTTGTTGTTTACTCTTTCATGCCATTTAGCTTAGCTAATTTACGGTCTTAATGGCAGTTGACTGAGCTTTCTGTATAACATTTTTCAAGTACAACTTACAAGGATCCTACTTTGTCGTTATCAAGATTATGAGTACGTAACAAAATATCATATGCACAAGAAAGTAAATTTAAAACCACTGAAAGTTTCCATTTATAAATGTAGAAGACGTTCTGAGCCCAGATTTGCCTGTTAAAATGAATTTAGCTTTTCTTAAAAAAAGTTAAAATTTTCATTCAATTTGGGGTCTAGCATAATTTCTCTGTGCATATGGTTCTTCAGCTAGATTTAAAAAATGTATTTCTCTCTTGTGTCTCTCGTGTGGGGTGCTAGCGTACCAGACGATGAACAATATGTCCTTGTCAATCTTCCCACATAAGTGGATCTCTGTCCTCAGTCGACAAGAATGTGTAAGATAATTATAACCTATACGGAGCCTAGAGAATACACTCTTCTAGTTCCATGTCCAATGGAATACAACATAATTTCAGGTTTAATATTACGCAATTTATTTCTTGATGCTTCCTTGTAGGATAACCATCACTGACTGATTAACATTAAGTGCAGAAATATCAGCTGAATTAACAGTTGCATATGTACTCTCATTTCTCTTGATTCCAATGTAGCTGGAAATCCAACGCAATCTAAGTGTTCACATTTCACACATTGATTGTAAAACATTATAGATTACTGATATATATCGCATGCAAGAGAAGAGATGTAAAGACCTCAACGAGGCTATATAACTCATACAGTTTTAGTAGTAATTTTATGTGTACCAGCACAGTTGGTATGACAAACAGCTCAGCTCACAGAATAATTATGATTTAAGCAATATATTTGCTGTATTCAGAATCTGATTCAAGACAATGCGGTTAGGTAAAACAGCAACACATCATCAGAGAATTCTGATGATGACACTCCTATATAGCAGGCAAGAAATCAAATCACAGTACTCGGCTCTGTTAAACAGCAGTAAACAGATATATATGGTGACGTAAGCGATCTGCTTACCTAGAACAGTGATTTTGTGAAGTGTTGCTAAAAGAGATCAGAAATTGTGAGTGCTTAAAGCAATCATTATAGCAGGTGCATGGAGTATGTAGGATAATCACAGTTCGCCTGAGAAATAATAATTTCACACATGCGTTCTCCCCCAAAGAATTCCATATATTGCCCTGTCCAAGGGCAATATATGGAATCTTTAAAAAGGATGATGGCAATTATAATGCCATCATCCTTTCCTAAATTTAAAACCGCTGTAGTCAATTCATACTTAGATTCATCTCGCTAAAGTTATCCCTTGTTTAATGACTTACTTCTCCACCTAAATTCTTTCTTTTAAGCTTCATTCGTATGCATTTGCGGAGTTACTTTCTACAGATAAGTCTTCGTAAGATTTCTTTTCCTTCTCAAACTTATAATCATCCGATGAATTTCCTTACTGTAAAAGTGCTGTATTTGTATGATTACTTTAAAATTTATATTAACACTAGAAATTTATATCTTATTTGGAATTCATAATACTTCAAATTATAATTTACATTTTCAACAACAAAAAACATTTCTTGGAAGTACTGTTGTTGACAAAAAAGCTATCAAATTACAGGTTTGTAATTATGAATGTTGTCCTCATTAAAAATAGGGTTTAAGTGAAATTGAATTTAATTCAAACAGTAAGTTAAGTAAATAACATATCTGTAATAATATCTAGGTAAGCTAATATTTGAATATTTTAGTAATTATCCTTTTACTGAATGGTCGTTTAAATGTACGACATACGAGCGTGTCGTATACATTTTACGACACGCTCGTAAAATGATTCAAAAAGTGACGTGTGTGCGTGCTTACCTATGTGTGTTTGTGTGATTAGGTCTTTAATTTTTACACTCACATCAATCCAGACACATCTTGGCTTAGACAGGTCTCCCATACTAATAATGTTCAGCCAAATACCGTGCAGCTGACGATTGGTTGGGATATACGTTTATTGGCATTGTCTTGTAGAATTTGAGGTTGTAGTTGTTGGAGAATACTTTATGAGGAGAGCTGTTCTAGAGAGCAGAGTAGATAGAATAAACGAAGAAGAGAAGAACTAGATTCGGTGTATTTTCAGTTATACTGAAAAATACGGACATCGGGTAAATGCTTCACTTGTTTTTACAACATAAATCGGAAGAAGAGATTTGACTGCTTAGTGGAGCAGTATCCATGAACAACCAGAAGGAAATACAGAGCTGTAACAGTGCATTTGTGAACTAGAGATTGAAACTAGTTAACTACGTTCAACATTTTGCGGCGCAAGACAATTCTTCTTCACTCAATGTGGCCCAGGTAGGTATAATCTATGGGCCGAATTGCTCTCCTTGGCATCATCGAGAATATTAGGGAGGTTTTACGCCATGCGCATCTAACCTTGTAGCTTGCCTATGCAAACTACAAGGTTGGATACCCATATTATATGCATCCCATGACATTTCCTCTTCACGTGAGTGAAGAGAAAATGTCCTGGGATGCATATAATATGTATAATAGAGTTGACGTATATAAGTAACAAAACTTTTTTTAAAAATTTTTATAACATTAAAAAAGAGGACAGCATAAACGCAAAACTAGTGAGATATTTGACCTTGTTTACGTGAATCCAATGCATCAATGTCTGGTTCGATGGAAGTGGTTGCAAATCGTAATGAGCTTTTAAGGTTCTCGTCAGAAATTTTTATCTAATTTTACTCTTCATATGCTTCATTCTTGAAAATAGTTGTTCACAAATGTACGTACTACCAAAAAAGTGGTGACACGAATAAAGTGTGATTGTGAAGCGAAGGATATTTTTCTCTGGGAAGATAGGTCTTATAAAAATCTAGCAAACAGATGATAAAATCTTTCTTTGAGTTGAATATATGATTGTAACTTTATACATTCCATTTGAAAATTCGAATATGTATTTATGACGTATGAAAATAGAGTCGCAAATATATAAGAAAACTATATTTTTTATGAAATCTTGAAATCTATTCTCAAATTTCTGTATATATCAAAACGGAAAGAAAGACAGCATATTTTTTGCATCACAGAAAAATGTTAAAAGATTAAGATCTTATGGGGCCGCATTACTAATAGTCTTGGGCTGCGGGTTGGACACGCCTATTTTAAGCGAACCATTCCAAACATGTGAGGAATATTATGAGGATGAACAATTTTAAGGTTTATAGCGAGTTACAGTTGGATGAATGAAAGGTTTTGAGCGGAACAGAATACCTAGTTTTTAGAGGCCGAAGAAATTATTCATGTGATATGTTTATGCAAGGAGAAGATGGCAAGTATCAGTCTGAAAGACAGAGATCTGTTCCTCTCTGGTGATTTGGGTATTACTAAATTTAAGGGAAGTTAAATGAGATCATTTTACGAGAGAAAATGAAAGATTGCGTTTCGGTGGCACTGAAGGTGACCAGACTGTCCTCATCTCATTAAAGGATAGTATGCAGTTCAACGTTTAAGTTTGCAGATAATGTTGAAGCTTACAATGACTGAGCACTGCATTATCTAATGAGTAGGGTGAATAAGTGTTTCTATCACCAAGAGAACTGGTTATTGATGTATAGGAATCATGTATAGGTAACTTAGTATAGAAGCAATAGAGTATATCATAAAACAGAGAAAGCAGACACTACGGCATTGGTGGCGAGATTGAAGGGAGAGATACAGCCACTGTGACGTGCCCTGAAAACACAAACAGAAAATTACCTACTTAAGCACAGAGGAAAGAAAGTAGACCGACTGATTGCAATTTAGAGCAGGATTTGAGTATATTTTTTGGATCGCTTTTGGCATCAAAAACGATCCAAAGCTCTTGAAATATCAAGATTGACAGCACATTTTTCTCTGAACCGTTCTGTGACACTTCTCTAGCGGTGGATAAATAAGCTAAGAGGTCCACCATGGATCTAGATTGATGGAATCGATTCTCGTGGTCGCTCGCAGATTAAGTGGTAGGCCTCCAGTTAATGGAGAAATCGATTGCTGATGACATTCTCCATTACTCTGGACCAAGGTGATGGCAATCGGTCGTTAGTTTGACAATAATATTTTACTTCACTTTTTGGAATCGTTTTTGCTGGTTGTATGTGTTTGCTTTCCAACAGACTAGTTAAGAACAGCAGATTGTAGTGAAGGTTTTGATTAAGTGTCAGCTCTGGAGTACAATGCGTATAACTCGCGAAATGCCAATATGAACCATAACCCTTTTTATAATATCATTTGTTTCGTATCCTTTTGATATATTTTTAAGAAAATAAGCAACAGGCAACGTGATCAATTTCTAGGGTCAATTTCTCTGCCTTCATAGTAAACTTACTGAGAAACTGAAAGTTTCAAGTCAAAACGTTGCATAGAAGAGTTACATCAGATAGGACCTCTTTAGTATACCTTTCATTGAACCAAGGGTTGGAAATGGGATGAGAAGTTTGGGTAGAATGGGGAATAAAATCCATTATGCGAGTGAGAATAATTTCGAAGTTGTTTGGGTCAGAAGAACATGAGCACTAGTTCGACCATGGAAAGGAATAGAAGTAGTTCTGGAGGTCTACCTGCTTGGTACACTGCTTACATGAGGGCTGTTCTCAAGAGGGCTGGCAATATTAACAGGGCAACCACAAGTATGACACTAACACTACAATAATAGGCCTAATATGTGAAAAGAGGAGAGGAGGAGGAGGAATGCCTCTTGTACTAAAGAATGTTTTTTTCTGTACATATAAGAACTTTCAACTTGATAATTTCTTGATACTTTCGTAACATATATATACACATACCGGCCACTGAATTAAAATATTATGCAGATGTAAGCAAACATCACTTACGCAGCGTATGTGCAAAATACTTGGTCATGTGAGTCATCAAGTGTTCTGGCAACTATTTAAGAAAAATGTTGGTCAGTAATCGTTGTTAATCGCAATAAGAAAAAGAAACAATCTTTGTGAGTTCTATAAAGGGTTTATTGTGGGTGTGCATCTAACTAAGAGCCACAACATTGAAAACAATAGAGCTGACTGGTTTCACAAAAGGTAAGATATCCCGGGTGTTTAATCAGTGATAAAATAACGGTCATTGCTTGTCTAAGAGGGATAACTGTGTCTATCAGTAACAGTCTGATAGTCTATCAGTAACAAGACTGCCCTCAGCTGAGTACGCTTGTATGGACAAATACCTCCTGTGTATAGCAGTTGACCTAATAATTTAATGAAGGCTGTTCCCGACCTATCTCTCACCGAACTATGCGCACGGAATTCAACAGTGTCAGTATTGGCAGTGACATTCCTTTACATAGAATAAAAATATCTGATTGAGTGGCCTGTATGTATGTATGTGTGTATGACAGAGAAATTAATGAAATATTATCTGAATCTCTTTTTAAAAACGAGAGAATTTTTACCTATGAATCATATTTCAGATTCTCTTTCTCATCTCCTATAGCCAGACACAGCATCTTTACTTTTTCCAAGCTTCTCGCTTAATTTATGGGTTACTGATTTTTGTAAGGTTTATTTCTAGCACGGAACAATGCAAACTTAAAATCGTTACTATCCATTACAGTGCTATACCAGCGGAAGAAACACCTAGAAAAGTAAAAACGTCTCGTATGCTTTTAAACAGATCAGTAACTAATCTTAGCACAAGATTGAAAGAGCAACTCCCAAATTCTTTTTCCTGATTCACGGCTTTCGTTCCTTTGTGTGTGTGTGTGTGTGTGTGTGTGTGTGTGTGTGTGTGTGTGTGTGTGTGTGTGTGTGTGTGTGTGTGTGTGTGTGTGTGTGTGTGTGTGTGTGTGTGTGTGTGTGTGTTGCAAACGGAAATTTAGAAGCGTACATTCATCTTCTGCTGCGTTCACTGATCATCATTATCCCACTGTCAAGCAAGCACATTTAAGTAATAACTGTCGTAATAACTGTAATTTAAGTAATAACTGTCGTAATAACTGTAATTTAAGTAATAACTGTCGTAGAGTTATGTAATAACTCTAGCTTTAAGCTGTAAGCCTTTAGTATGATTTGTCTATGTATTAGTTGCTATGTTTTGTTTAACTTTCTGGACGTCTGTTTCTCACGGAAAATGGAGTTGGTTGTTTTATAACTACTTAAACAGAATAAAGTACTTTGAGTTGGAAGAGCAATTGCTATAACATTCATCGATATTTAAAACCGATTCTTGAACTAATTGCTGTAATATATATATAGAGAAAATAATGACCGATATGTAATTATTTTTCATATCCTGCAGTGAAAAACAGTATTTAACTACGACTACCCTCCGCATTGGAAATAATACTAGAATAATCCCTTAACGTATTTGTGTATTGAATTTATTAACTAAATATGGAAATAGTGGAAAGATGGTAAGATAGTACCATTATACAAAGATGGCTTGAAGACAGAGGTAGCATATTACAGACCAATAAACAGTTCGTATATATATATATATATATATATATATATATATATGAACTGTTTATTGTGAATATTTTAAAATCGTAATCACCATTCATCAATATCCAAATTTCATTTTTTCTTTAAATTAAATTCTAAAGATGAATACTTATCATTTACTGAACAATATTCTTTTTTTCTGTTATGAAAAGTTACTTTTGTCTTTTGTACTTTTCGTTCATCCATATAACATCCAGTGGGTGGATAGGAATGCGACACTCTATAGTGGTCATCATGGCTTTGTAAAGGGAAGGTCCTGTCTTAGTCACTTATTAACATTTTATAATAAAGTGACAGCAGAATTGAATAAAAGTGATGGCTACACCATGATACTGCTCGACTTTTCCAAGGCATTTGACAGAATACCAGATGGAAAAGTATTGTAAAAACTGGAAAGGATGGGAATGGGTACGAGGCTAGTAACATGATAGCAGTATGTCTGACTTACGGACAACATATGGTGGAGGGGAGTTTAGGAGAATGATGGTCACTAGTGGAGTACCTGAGGGTTCGGTATTATAGCCACTACTCTTTAATTTGTATATTAATGACAGACGGAAATATTTAAGAAGGAGATATTTAATTGCTTGCTGATGATGCAAAATTTTCGAGAGCAATAGTTGATAGAGGCGATATAGGTATCTTGCAGGATGATTTAAATAAATTGGCATTTTGGGCAAAGGCTAATGATTGTCAATTTAATGTTGCAAAATGTAAGGTCATGCACGTCGCGTTGAACAGATTGCATATGGTGTATCATATTGATGGCTGGTTTGCAGGAAATTGATGAGGCTAGGGACTTTGGGATAATGGTGGACTAAGAGTTAAAATTCAGAGGGCATATTGCAAAATGTGGTGAAATAGCTCAACGAATTATTTGGATGTTGAAAAAGACGCTAACAAGTAAAGATAAGGAAGTTATTATCCCTATTCATAAGGTTATGATTCGGCCACATCGTGAGTACTGTGCAGAAATTTGGTCAACTGGGTTTCTTGGGTACCAGGAGGTTGGCAATATTTAGAGACAAGTGACCAAGATGGTGACTGGTCTGTGGAAGACTCCCTACGAGAAGATAGGTTGAAAGGTTTTGGGTTACAAAGTTATTTGATAGGCGGAAAAGAGTGGGACATGATGGAAACGTTTAAGATATTAAGGCAGGGATCTTCAACCTTTCAGACAGTAGGGACCACATTAAAAATTTCAATGACGCCTCAGGGTCACTAAGCTATACTGTGGTATTTAGAATTATAAGATGCTTTACAGATTCACGGGAAACTCTGTGCATTTGATACTTTACATAAAATCCTATAAAATTAAATAAACTCAGCTTTAAGAGCGTAGGTAGAAGTCCGGTTCGTGATAAGTAAATAAAATCAATACTTGAAAAAAAGATAATTTAATGAAGAATTCATTCATTTTTTTTAAATGTCAATGGGAAACTTGGCAATGCGTTTCCTTGACTAGATTGTCAATGTTGGCATCAATGTTGGAAGTCGCTATGCGCAGAGTATTCTCGAGATGTTGATCCGTAATCTGAATTCTTGTCTTGGACATCACATGCTTCATTCTGCAGAAGAACTGCTCACATAAGTATGTGCTTCCTAACAAATGACACATCTTCAAAGCATGCTGGCGAAGATTAGGGAATGCGTCCTCAGAAATGTAGTCTTTGAAAAATGTAAGCAAGGGCACATTGAATAATTTTTCTCTCAAAGAAGAGTTGTTTTGGAGTTCAAGCAGCTCCATTTGTAATGAGCTTGGCATTTCGGCAGCATTCACTCTGAATGCATTGAAAATAAATCTAAAGAAGACTGTTCGTTACTAAAATCACTAAATCTCTCTTCGAACTCAATTCGCAACACGGCTAATTTTGTAGCGTATTCATCAAGAGACGAACAGTTAGACTCAGCGAGAAGCTGAAAATGAGAAGTCTTTTTTGGGGGGTTGTGCCTCCCAAAGTTTGCTTGGCCATAAAGGCTTTGATCTTATCAAACAGAGTGTGCAGCAGTTGATCTTTGGGTTGTAGCCGCGTATTTAGGTCATTCATATGCAAGGAGATGTCGGTCAAAAAGGCAAAGTCTGTCATCCACTTCGGATTGTTAAATTCTCCAATCGGATTTCCCCTTCGTTTGCATGAACTGCTGTATTTCTCTCCTTAAGTCAACGACAATTTAAAAATCTTTCCTATGCTCAACCAACGCACATTACTATAACAAACCACATAGCCGTGATCCGCTTCGCACTCTTGGGTCAAAAACTCTTGGAATTGACGATGATTCAATCCTCTTGCCCTAATAATGTTCAGGTCAGTCGTAATAACTTTCATGACATTCTCAAATCCAATAGTTTTCGCGCACAAATTATCCTGGTGGATAAACAGTGGTAATGGACGAAATCTTTTCCTTCTAGTTACGGTTCTTTCCATAGCAGCACAGCAAAGCCTTCATTCTTTCCCACCATAGCAGGGGCACCATCAGTTACCACTCCATCGAGTTTGGTTAAGCTGAGGTCGAAATTCTGGAGCGTTTTCTTGGCGGCTTCAAGAATATCAGTGCCTTTCGTCGTTCCCTTCTCAGGTACGAGGGATAGCAGTTCTTCTGTCACAGTGAATTGTTAATCAATGCCACGGACAAAGATAGCCAGTTATCTGTAACCTTCATATCTGTCCTCTCATCTAAATCAAGTGAATATGACGTAAATTTGGACGACCGTTTTTTTTTAAACTCCCTTCAATGTCATTGGTAAGTTCTTCGACACGTTGTGCTACAGTTACCCCAGACAAACTCGGTTTTTTAAACCCTTCCTTATTATTTGGGCACAGACTTTCCCCAGCCGCGATGAGACACTCTTTCACAAACTCGCAGTCCAAGAAGGCTTTTGATTTTTTAGCAATTCTTTTCACTATTACATAACTTACTTTGACCCACGCTTCGCTCTCTTCCCTCTGCCTTTTAAACGTACCCTGCTTGTATTTTAAATCAATTTGGAGACGGTTCATTTTGTGTCCACACGAAGCTGTCCTTGAAGGTGATCGAAACTCGACATATTGTATTCTTTTGATACTGACACCGACTCACAACAAATTAAACATACTGGTTTATCGTCGACCGGCACAAAAGGTAAATCAAATTGGTCCACTTTTCATTAAAAACCCGACAAGAATCACTTGATTTACGCTTTTTACTCGTAGACGCCACAGTGAATGGAAGGTGGACTCCCCCCCCCCCAAAAAATAAAAACATGATCCTAAATATCCTTGTAACGGTTATTATCCGCTGAATATGTCTCACACTAATGAAAGAAGTCTAGTAATATAAAACCATAATAGGCTATGGCTGACACGACGAACCTGCGTGCGGTAATACACGAATATCACACTGTTCACGACTGACTGACTGTTGATGAGATCTCTTGTATTTATATGAAAATAACGAAGAATCGAGAACCTTCGAGATGTATCTGGAAGGCACTAGACAGCGCACACGAACGACGACTGCTTCATCCATCTACTTGCGGCATTAGTACTAGTACTTAAGTACCGCTTGGCACTGGTAGATATCTGAAGAATCATGTCTATTTAATATTTATTTTTATGGGATTTTATGTATAGTATCAAATGCACAACATTCCTTGTGATTCTGGAAAGCATCTTACAATTCTAAATTCACTAACACAATCATGCATTGGTCATATCAACATACAGGCTCCCATCCATAGTTATACATCATCAGTAATTAACGTCAAATTTGCCGACCACTACTTTGTCTCAACTCCGTTTTTTATTACGTTACCTATGACCTCTCTCACAACCACAAAAGTGAACAAAACTCGATCATATTAAAGAACATTGTCGACAACCTTGTATAAAATACAGAGTGGAATTGCCTAATTAAAATAAATGATCCTGTAAGATTATATGAGAATTCGATCTTTATTGAGGTTCCATCAGTGGGAGCCAGATCCACAGGTGAAATACCAAGGTTGAAGTAATCCAGAAGTCATATTTTGCTATATGAATTGCCAAAAGGTGTCAAACCTTATTATTAAAATACTCCGGATTAGAGATAGATAGTTGTTGAAAGTTTTTCACTTGGTTATATTATATAATTAACCTGTCTGGGTAGTGACCCTTCCCATAATGCATTATACATGTTCGTAAGGAGATGTGCTTTACATTATGGGATACTAATGCAAGCGATGTGAATTCATACCACCTTAGCCACGAGTTGCCCCAGTCGTGAAAGATACTTCCGGTGCAAACTTTGTTTGCTTACACTTGGATAATGGATTAAACCAAGTATATAATTTATTGATATCTTTAATTTATAATATAAACAAATGAAGCACTTTCAACAACTGTCTATTTCTAATCCAGAGTATTTTTATAATACGGTGTGACACCCTTTGCTAACTCATATAGGAAAATATGACTTCTGCATTACTTCAATCTTGGTATCTCACCTCCGGGTCTGGCTCTCACTGATGAGATCTCAATAAAGGTCGAAACCGGTCTGGGTAGTGACCCTTCCCATAATGCATAGCATTGTACTTTTCCGCAAGAAGACGTGATTTGCATTATGGGATACTAAGGCAAGTCATATCACCTTTACAACGAGTTGCCCAAGTCCTGAAAATACTTCAGGCGCAAACTTTGTTTGAGTACACTTGGGTAAAGGATTATACGAAGTATATAATTTCTTCGTATGTTTAATTTATATGATTTCTTGGTATCTTTAATTTATAATATAGACAAACATGTTTTGTTCAATAATTACGAGTAATTCTGGTTTTAAAATTCGGAAAACTGCTAAAGAAATGCATCATTTACTGAAGGATGCTTTGCTTAGGCCAAACTCTGAATTCTTGTGATCCTTACATCAGTTCATCTATTTTGTTGCATATAGACCTTGGGTTCGATAGTATAGGAGATTGTTCCATGTAGCACATCCAACTATATGTTGTGGATTTTCGTTTTCTTCGCTCCACCCCATGGTAACGTCTTTTCGTACTTTTTAGTCTAATTTATGGAATTTCCTTTGCTAATTCAGGAAAAAGAAGTTTGAATGAAATTTAATATTTAGCTGTGTTGTTATGTTTAAATGATAATTTATCATGTAAGGTTTAAACATCGTACTAATAGCACTTCTCTCTCTTAATGAAAGATATAATGGAATGAATTACTACCTGCTTAAAACTTCTGTAAGATCCGTACTTTCATTATTTACTGGAAAGTCGATTGAATTTTTAATTAAAATCGAGAGATTTTTCTAAAGTAAGTACTTTGCAAAGGGTGATCTCATATCATGAACGTTCTATAAACCATCAACATAAAAAATCAATAAATGTGAGCAACAAAATGTGGCATGCACATTTCCCTGTGTTAATGCACGCTGAACATATTCTTCTAGTTCTGCTAAGTATGCACATTTATGTAATAATTCTTTCTGAATCTAAGCGCTAAGCGTTTTCTTATTTAAGTCTATCATCAAGAGGATAACAAAAACGAAAGTATGAAATTTGGAAACAGAAATTTCCTGATACAATAGTCACTTTGCAACAATTAATGGATCAACGAATATTTATTGTAAGAAACACAGTTTTCAATTATGTTAAACTCGAAGAATTGCAAAGTCAGATTGTCAAAGCATCCCAGCAAGAACCTGAGTCAGCTGAAAGATGTAAGAACGAGAAGCTTGAATACAGATAAATCAAATAATCTCCAGTAGAACCACTTAAATACTAGACAATAACTGAGACGTATGATTGTAGAACAAATGCCGTTCACCCGAGAAAGACAGCGACTACTGACACTTAAACACACCGAAGAGAAGATGTAGTTGCAATAGTCAACAACATTAACTTAGTTATAGACACAATGTCTATAAAAAATTGGCGAAACAAATCCGTTGATGACAGTTCTGCAGTTTTAGTTACAAGAGAACTTGGTTATAATAAAACAGATGAATAAACCAAATAAGGATCCCAAAAATGGAAATTACATTTAGAATCAAAAGTAAATGGTGATCAGCAATTTAAGGAATTTAAAACAAGGTAAATCTAACCACGAAATGATCAAGAACAGTTTAGTAAAGCGATACAACCTTGAAAAAAAATCAATAACTGAATATTAGAAGAACTACAACAAAGAATTGTGGGTACAGCAAAAAAAAAAAAACGATTGTTCTGTACCATATCAGAATAAGTCAGTACAATCAAAATATTCAGTTTAGAAATAACCAGCATCAGTTTTACCAAAATATTGAAGGGAAATTCGAACATAGTGTTGAACACCGAAACGCAGAGAAACAATCAAGTTCTGTGAGCAGCTTTGGGATAATCCAAAAAGATATAATAAAATGCTAACTGGATTAAACATATGGAAAAAAACGATTGAACACCACTTAGGTGGAAGATCTTGTCAAAACTACATAAAACATCCAAATGAAGAACTGCAGGGCACTAGGCAAAAATGAATCGACTGGCTCAACGATGTAAAAACCTATTGCAAACAGACTGAATTGAAGAGTGGATCATAACACGGAAATTCTGATTTTGAAAAACAAAGAGAAAGGAGCTGTTTCAAGTAATTACCGCCGAATAACTTGCCTTCCAACAACACGCTGGATTTCCAGCAACTTCGATTAGTCAATATTTATCACGCTCACTCGTGCCTGTTGAATAAAAGACGTGTTGCAAAAAATCCAGAGAAGCAAAAAGATAATTATTAATTGACAAAATGATTTTGATCGAAAAGAAGAAAATCCAACTTACATATGGCATGTATTGATTACCAAAGGCATTCGACTATTTGCCATATAGCTGGGTTATAAAATGTTTAGAAACTTTTGGAGAGAGTAAAAATATCAAAAAATTGCTAACAATGTTATGTTCACTGGGAACACTCAATTAATAATCAATTGAAATAATCTTGTTACGTAAATATCAAGTGAGGTGTTTTTGAAGATGACTCAGTATCACATCTACTGTTTAGCGTAGCATTCATTCCTCTAACATTAATTCTAAGAAAACTACTTTGAATATGAAGCATCAACGCAAGGAGGAAAAATATCTCATTTGTTATATACATGGGATATCTGAAGCTATACGGAAAGTCATTCAGAGAAATTTAGTCAGTACAGCCGAATCTTCAGTGAAGACATTTTTATGGACTTTGGACTTGAGAAATGTTCAGCACTCACTATAGTTTGAGGGGAAATAGCAGGCAACAAAGGAATTACATTTGCAGATGGAAGAAAAATTAAAAACTTGCCACAACATGAATTCTATAAATATCTAGGAATTTTTGAGGCAAACGAAATTTTATGTTCAGAAGTCAAAAAAGGAAACAGTGTTTGAATATCATAAAAGAGTTAGAAAATTTCTAAAGTCCAATCTGAATGGAGGCAATACTGTAACGGCAATCAACAGATGGGCCATTCCTGAAATCAGACACAGAGCAGGGATAATTGAGTGGATACAATCCGAATCAGCTGCACTTGATATTAAAACACGAAAAGTAATGACAGTGAATCATGTCTTGCATCCACGCATTGATGTGGATTCTTTATACATTGTCAGTAAAAGTGGAGGACGTGGTCTATTGTA
This sequence comes from Typopeltis vanoorti, assembly GCF_054136105.1. Lineage (NCBI taxonomy): Eukaryota > Metazoa > Arthropoda > Arachnida > Uropygi > Thelyphonidae > Typopeltis > Typopeltis vanoorti. The sequence goes on from NC_143553.1 coordinate 120,476,249, forward strand.
AGTGAAGCAAATAGTAAAGAAAATAGAGCGTTGAATGACTAGCACAGAAAAGGTGGTAATTGAAGCTAATAAAGAAAACGTAGAGAATGTAGTAGATTCAAAAAAAAAAGAGAAAGAAATGGAAAAAAGATCACAAGTTTGGAAAGATAACGCAATCCATGGTAAATATTTCAAAGATATTGAAGGGAAAGTTTAGAGTCACTTAACTTGACAATGGTTTAAGAAGGGCAGCTTCAAGAAAGAGACAGAAGGTCTGATACTTCCTGCTCAAGAACAAGCACTACATACGACTGCAGTAAAGGCGAAGATTGAAAATCTCTGTAACGATAAACGGCCAACAGTGCTGAGATAAAAAAGAGCCAGTGGACCATTTAATCAGTTTTGGCAGCAAGATTTTGCATACAAATTATAAACAAAGGCGTGTCAGGTAGCAAAAACTATACAGTAGAGCTCATGCAGGAAATATAGTTTCCCAACTTCAAAATCCCTGGGAACACACTGTTGAAAAAGTTGTTGGAAATGAAAATGTCAAATTATTATCGTACTTTAAAATTCAGACAGATAAGCATCTTGAACGTAACATGCCAGATATTACTATAGCCGATCAACAACATGTGCGGTTTATTGATGTGACAAGACCAGGCAAGTAGAGTAGAAGAGAACATGCATGAAAATCTGACCAAGTGTAGGGATCTGGAGATTCAATGACTTCGGAGAAAGAAAGCAACAACAGTTTAAATCATAGGAGCGTAAAGATCAATACAAAGAACATTTATGAGACATCTGGAAAAGTTGACCCCCCCTTCTCAGATATAACACAATCTCAACTAGAGACAACTGCACTTTTATGAACTTCTCATATTTTCCGACTGGATAAGGCCGGAAGGACTCATTTGCCAATCAATGATTTCATTCTTCTTCTTCATGTTTCTTGAACTCAGTTCACACATTCTTAGATTCGATATTCGTTATAATTCAGGCTGAATATGGAAATTTAGAAATTTCTGTTTCTGTTTTTGGCAAGGTTTCATAAATGTTAAATGTTCCGTATTCATGTGGTGTAGATTTAAACATTGAAATTCTTTATTATGTTCAAAGCTGACCCAAATGGCTTTCTTTGCAATAAACATGTCTGATTCATCGCTGATCCCTTTCTTGTACGCTTATTTTAATTTTTCCCTATTAGACAGATTTAAGAATATCCCATGAAGAATGAGTATTATTGCACGTTTTTACTTCTCTGCATATTTTTACGGGCATTGCTCATCTTAACCATTCTAAAATTTATACCAAAGGCTCAAAGTACAAATCGAGGCTTACCAACTTTTCCTCTTACTTCTTCTTTTCCGTCCTCTTCCCAGCCTTTTCATAGTTTAAACAATATGCTGTGTCCATCAAAAACTGCATAAAAGTTCTTACTTTCAGCGAACAGATTTCCTGAAGTCGAGAACCAGTGAGGTGTAAGCAATAACAGCTTAGCCATCCATTGTTTCATTGCGGTTTGTTGAGTACAAAGGAAGAATGAGAAGAGAAATGCAATACGATTTGAATATTTGCTTTGTTTAACCCATCTTTTCGTTCTTTCTGCACACTCGCATCCAGTTTCTTACCTTTTTCACTTGAATGGTTTCCGCAAAACACTAGTACACGTCTATCAGTTCTGAATTTCCGTCTGTCGACCTACTTTTACCACGCATTATTGGTTTTATGTGTGGTTCAATTCAAAATAAATGGACGATAAGGAGATTTGTTTGGCTTTTTATTGGAATCGGTAACATTAGACATTGTGCAAAAGAAGGACGGCTGTAGAGTTGTCAAGAGAATTGATGTCCAGAGAATCAATAAATTAATGATAAAGGTCATAAGGTTCGATGACGAGAAAAATATGTTCGTCTCGATCAACTGCAGACTACTCCTTCTTGTAGTGTGACCTGTAACTATCTTTTGTTGAAGGAAATGCAAACCGTATTCGTTATATTTAATATGAATTGAAATTTTAAGAAAGGGGGAAACTAGCTTAGGCACCTTATAAGGCAGTAGCATTACTTCATCTCTCAGACAATATAGAAGCTAACATGGGGAATTTAGCTTTATCATTTAAGCCACTAAAGACAAACATTCTTAAGAAAAAATGCGTGGAATGAAAACGGTAAAATAAAAATAAAAGAAATAGAAACGACATATATGTGTGCGGAATATAAAAGAGATAAGTGGTAAAGAAAGAATGATATAGTGTTAAATATATAAGAGAATAAATTGCAATAATTACAGAGGTAACAATGATTAGATTAAAAATAAACAAAAGGTATTTAACTATACTTGGATTAATTGCTACAGAATAGAGATGAGAAGATGACAGCATTACATTCCATGGACAAGTCCAACAGCCTTTAATAATAGACGACAATCTAAACGGCTACAACTAAGAAAGAAACACAAAAGAATGAATATATAATAGTTGTAAAAGTAGTGGATTCCTTCTATAAACATGAAGGAACTCATTCATAAATGCATAAATTTACCTACTCAGCAAGCATATGGAAATCAGTCAGAGATTTATTAAACTAAAATAACTAAACAATCGTATTTTAGAGTACAGAAATACGCACTGATCACTTCCTAAGATAAAATTAAAAGACTAGGTAGCTGTACTTAATGGAAAAGAAAAAGAAAATTATGAAAGGTACCAACATTGGTACCAACTATTATTTAATTATGTTAATTGATAAATTATTAAATTATATAAATAATAAATTATTAAATTTATAAATATACAGTCACCAATATTAGGAGAAATGAATAATTCAATAAAATATAAAGTGTGAAGAAGTAGAAAAAGAACGAAATCACATTTACGTAAACACAGGACTAAATACAGCAGCAACATAGAGTGTAAAAAAACCAAAATAAATAAATAAATATACAAAACAAAATGAAAACATAGCATGATGAAATGAAAGTCATCAAAAGGAAAAGAAACAGAAATTTTAATTTAGAACAAAACATTTTTTTATATAAAATAAGATCCAATGCAACGACGCATCTAAGCGAAGATATCAGAGAAACAGCAGACTTAAGAAAAATTCCAATAAAAAAATTTCGAAATATTTTTTAGATCTATCTATCTATCTATCTATCTATCTATCTATATATATATATATATATATATATTATCTTCTAGTCGCGACGCTGAAGTGTGCAGACGTGTCCAAAGTCGCTCTTGCCTAAAGTTGTATTTTGTGCGGTCGGATACGTCAATCAACTTCAAGATTTATACCTACATAATCGTAAGCACCTAATCTATCGCGTTAAAAAATTAGTTTTCTAAATTTGTGAAGCTAGGAAAAGTTATATTAAATTTCAAAATTTAAAATCTTCTTTGTTCGTGTGCTTATTATTACTTCGAGTACCGGGAATTTGTGATAGCTTGCGTTTCCCCTTATTCGCCCGAAGCAATGGCCAGTATAAACCACAGCAAATCACCACCAGCAGCAGCCGGTCCACGCCCGAGCTCAGCAGGAATCGGTCAAAGGTCGCAGAATTCCGATCAAGGAAAAGACGCCAGACACAGCTCCAGAGAAGGAAAAGACATCAGTCTCAGCCCCCCGGACAACAACGGACAAAGGTCAGTACTCTCTGTCTCTTATGCCAACATTGTAGCTAATACCTCCGTGCGAATTAATACTACTGCAACAACGACCACCGCGCGTACAGACGTTCACCTAGCCAACCGTTTTTCCCGAGATAACGGAATTGTAATTTTCGCAATCGAAAATACCCCACTGGAAAAGTATCTAGACGCAGTAGCTCAACATGTTCCCCCAAAAAATATAACTCACATTTCAAGAGTTGCCGGAACCGTACAAATGTACTTTAACAACGCATCTTGGTCTGAGACATTAATTGAAAAGGGAATAGACATCGGAGCATGCCACGTGAATGTCTCACCAATCGCACTTGCTCCCACAAAAGTAACAGTGTCAAATGTTCCACCGGAAATAAGCCATCAAATGCTTCGCGGATTACTATCAAAATACGGCGCAGTGACAGGTAAAATCCGAACTCTACGCGCCTCTACAACTAGGCCTGAATTCGCTCACATCATGAGCTTTAGAAGACAGGCTCTAATGCACTTTGGCGACAATACAATCGGCTCCATACCCAAAATAATCAACACAGAAATAGACGGAGTACCCTACACCTTTTATATTACTGTTGCTGCTCAGTGCTTTTACTGCCACGAAGAAGGCCATGTAAGGAAGTTATGCCCGTATATACCCAGAAATGAGAAACCGGTTAACAATACTACTAACCCTAGCGGATCAGAGAATCAGAAGCAGCAAGCAGCCAACCCCAAAAAACAGAGCATCCCTAACAAACAACAAAGATCTCAAGGAAACAGCTCTCAGTCCAGTACCGAGGAGACAAAATCAAGTGGTAGCACTAGAGAAACCCAACTTTCGAAAGAACCTCCACCAATATCGATTAAAAGCAATCCTAGAGAAAAGGAAACGGAACACAGACAACTAACTAACTCTGATAAAGATACAAATAACAAAGAGGAGCAAGAAACAAAAACGGAAAAAAAGCCAAAGACAAACCAGCGCAGCTGCAGCAGGGAACCTTTGCCTCCAAGCATTCTGGAACCCTCCCAACAGCCTGTAGAGGGGGATGAAGAGATCGAGCTTCTTGAGTCCTCAGATGATGAAGAGAAAACTGGAAATGCAGGTCTTCCTCACACTGAAGGCCCACTTACAAGTGAGCAGCTTCAGAGCTTTCTTAAAAAAGTTCGAGGCTCTTCACAAAAACTGCTGACAGCCTATGACTACACCGCTGACATCAGTGGCCTTATCACCCAGCTGGAAGAATTAAGAACTATTCTGGCAGGAAAAAGAGGGAGAAAAACCACCAATCTCAGGAAAAGGATATACTACCTGATAAACGGGCTTGAATACCAGCGGCAGCGTAACTATACGTAAAGAAGTGAGGATTACCGCACCAAATAAAACTAAACCATAAAAATAATGAGCACCTCAATAAACCTTCTCTCACTAAACGCTAGAGGATGTGCCACACCACTGCGAAACAGGCTGATCCTGCAGCATATCCTTGCCCACCGGCCAGAAATAGTTATGCTGCAGGAAACAAACTTCCATTGCAATAGCAAAGCTTCATATCAACACTGGAAGAACTGGCCTTATACCATGCACCACTGTCCTGCCATACAACTTCATAGATCTGGAGTCAGCATTAGAATTCACCAAAACAGCGCTCTAAAAGTAGAAATAATCGATACCTTTCCTGGGTGTGCAATATATGCACTCATTACAACTCAGACAGGAAAGAAAATATATATCATTAACATATACATCCCACAAAATGACCAGCTTGCAGTGCAGGTACTGGAGTTTGTGCGAAACCACCTCAGCAAGGTCAATGACCATATCATACTGGCAGGGGATTTCAACTGCACTCTGGATCCTGCAATGGACAGACAGCAATGCCAAGAACATCGACACTCACTAGCTCAGCTTCTCCAGGATGTAATAAATGACTTCGAGCTGACTGACACCTTCAGACACTTGCACCCACATGAGAAAATGTTCTCCTGGAGAGCCAAAGGTGGTCCTACCAGTGTCTTATACCAGGCACGGCTCGACAGATACTACACATCGATGCACACAATACCCTACATCAGGAGAGTCACATACCATCTATCTCATGCATCAGACCATGATTCCATCCTTCTTAACATTTGCTTTCCTGGACACACCAGATACAAAGGAGGAGCATACTGGATATTTAACAACAGCCTACTAAAGGATACAGAATATCTTAGAACCTCTAAAATCTATATCGAAACTCTCATCAGAGATATACATACTTCACAATCAATTTCCGAGTGGTGGTCACTTTTTAAATCCAAAGTTAAGGTATTCACCCAAACATATAGTCACCGAAGAAATTTGAATAAGCATTCAACCCTTAAAAATTTGCAACAACAACAGCAATTGCATCATCCAGAATCTGAGGAATACCAGTCCCTAGAAGCCACCATACGCTCGCACCTAGAGCACTCTGCAAGAGGAGCACTAATAAGAGCACGACGCAAACATATTAACTTCGCAGATGCCCCTACAAAGTATTTCTTTTCACTAGAAAAACGCCAACAAGAGTGCACCACTATATCTGCTTAAAACAGATAATGGAAACATCATAGAAAATCATGACGAAATACTCTTATATACCTCGCAGTACTACAAAAATTTGTACCAAGCCAACCCAACATCTATGGAGGCCACGAATATAATTCTCTCCGATGTGAAAAGACTCTCACCAACAACAAGGAGTAACACAGAACTCCCTATCACGTTACACGATCTGAAAACTGCCTGCACCTCCTTACCTAAAGATAAATCTCCTGGCATAGACGGGCTCACCACTGAATTTTATCAGTCCTTCTGGGAACAGCTTGGACCTATCCTCTACAGAGTATTTGTCGAAGCGAATACCAATGGCTTTCCACTCAATATGACAACATCAGTTATCAAACTCATTCCAAAGAAAGGAGACGCGACGAAACTAGGAAACTGGAGACCCATCTCTATCACAAACACCGACTGCAAAATTATATCCAAAGCCATTGCCAACAAACTTAAACCCGCTCTGAGCGAAATAATAAATAGGTATCAGAGCTATTCCATCCCTGGAAGATCTATCCACGAAAACTTACACCTCATAAGGGATCTCATAAGCATAGCGAACAACAACAGTGAAACAATGGGTCTTGTAACACTAGACCAAGAAAAAGCTTTCGACCGCGTTGAACACCTTTACCTCTTCAACTGCTTGAAAGCATTTGGCTTTGGCTCAGGCATCATTCACTCTATTAAAATATTGTATGCCAAGGCACAGTTTTGCATGAAAATAAACAACAGGCTTACCATAACTGCACCATACAGCAGAGATATTAAACAAGGCTGTCCACTCTCCGGTCCTCTTTACACAATTGCCATCGAACCCTTTTTGTGTAGACTCAGCATGCTGCTCAAAGCATGCCGCCCTAAACTTCCCTACCAAACCATAACCCTGACAGCATATGCTGATGATGTTACAATCATAGCCCGCAAAGAAGAGGACTTTCATAACATACAAATGGCATACCAACAATATCAGGCAGCCTCAGGAGCCAAACTAAATACACATAAAACCATAGGACTGTGGTGTGGCAAATGGAAAAACCGAACCGATTCCCCAATGTCTGGTACCTGGTCCACAGAGGGAAACAAATACCTGGGGATTTACCTAGGAAACACACCTTCTTATGTGGATAAGAACTGGGAAACACTAAACAAGCTTTCAAGCAAGTTCTAGGAAAGTGGGCAGCAATACGAGCCTCTGCTCCACAAGAGGGAGAACAATAATCGTTAACCAAATAGCCACCAGTGTCCTTTGGCATACACTAAAGATTCTTACGCCACCAGTGCAGTTCATCAAACAAATAAAGTCAACCATATATCGATTCATATGGAATAAAACAAACTGGCTTTCCTACTCCCAGCTATGTACTTCTCTCAAAGATGGAGGACAAAAGTTGGTCTCCATTGACAACAGGATAACAACGTTCCGCACTCGATTTCTCATAAATGCCCTACAACAGGAAATATCACACAAATGTACCACTGAGTATATTTTCACTTCTGCCACTAGAGGTCTCTCTCTCTCCACCACCTTAAGAATGACAACAGCTCAAGTTCCTGTAAATTTAACAAACTTCTACAAAGATGCCCTTCGACGATGGAAGAAGCTAAACCTCCAGCACACAGTGAAGACAGCATCCCTACCTGAAATCCTCATGGAACCCATCTTTCACAACACGATGGTAAGAAGCCCGATCACTCAGAAAGAATTTTTCTTTCCTCCATGGAGCTGGCGAAACGTGAGGATCTTGGGTGACATTCTTTCTCCAAGCCTCACCTGGCGCTTTCCAAATTCGCTCGAAAACCTAGAATATGGGAATGAGTCTGAGCAGATAGACACCGTAAAGGCCGCGTTTCAAGCCGCTATGCCTGATAGCATAACAGAAGTGGGGCTTAGCCCTCCAAACTCAGAAGTTTTGGCGCCTATCTTTCTGATAAAAACCAATCTCATGGGAGAAACTTACACCCAGCAACACCAACAAGATCTACAGCACACTAACACAACAGTCGAACCAAAGCACTTTGTTGGAAAATCCTGCATCATCTGATCAAACACTATTTCAATGGGATCTACCATATCGCACAAGAGCCATCAAACCTGACACAGATATTCAGTGGAGAATGTGGCATAATATATTACCTACTCCTACTATATTACGAAAATTTAACTCAAACGTCTCAGATAACTGCCTCTTCTGCTACCAATTAGGAACGGTCCGGCATATCTACTGGGAATGCCCAGTCAACACTAAATTAATCAGTTTGACTCGGGAAACGGCAGCTCTTACCTGTGGTAATCTTCATACAGAAGAGGAATATTTCAATCTCGTCCAGGTGGAGTCAAATAACCATTCATTCTGCAATTACCTTTTCATCACCACAAAAGCGGTAATATACAATTTCTACCTCAGACGTACAAGACCAGACAGCACAGCAACTTCACAGAGTGAGGCAACTGAACAACTCACTGCAGCCTTCCAACAAAAGGTGAGATGTCGGATCCTACACGAGCATCACCACCATAGGCAAAACAACACCTTAGATCTTTTCCACCAAGAATGGAATCCACGGAATCAACTCCTGGCTGAGCAGGGCGACTGCATTATAATCCACTTTCCAGCATAGAAGTGACACCTTTACCCCCCCCCCCCCCAAAAAAAAAAGAAAGGGGGAAGAAAGAAGGATTGTTGTGCTTAACAGTGCGAAAGTTAATCAGCTGGCACTCTCATGTTAATAGATAATATTGTGCAATTGTAACTTCTATGTTCTTCCACATTTATGTTCTTATGTTAAAATAAGATCTTATGTTATCATGTTAAAATAACTCTTAATGGCTTTAATTTATTTAAAAAAAAAATCTATCTATCTATCTATCTTCCGCTATGAGCATGTAACCTCTCTGTCTGACTGCAGAGAACCAAAAACCGGTTAATCCTGTATATAAGATTGTTATGTTTACAATAAAAAAAAATAAAAAAAAAAATATATATATATATATATATAGGAACCTTAAATAATAAAATAATAATAAAATATAATAAAAAATAAATAAAAAATTAGCAAATGTGAATTTATACACACTTCTTAAATAAAAAAAAAAAATCAGCTAACGCCTTTTTATTCCCGTATACGGGGAGTAGGCGAGGCCATTTAGCCCTATCTAACTTTGGAGACTGAGTGGGCAGTTCAATCTCCACTGGTACCAATCAGAGATAGATTGCCCAAGGCTATCACTAATTAAGCGGTACGCAGTGAAGAGAGACGGCTCAAATGTGCCGCCATCTTGTGGTCCCTAACCCTAACACAATATATTTAATGTCTGAAATAATGTGGGTTCTACGGTCGATTTTCTATACGGGACGAAAAACCCGGTTTCCGGGAGGAAAAACCTGCTTGCCCGTGCCAGAGATCGACTAACTCGGGAAATGGTCGAAAAAAGGCTTAGAAAAATTTCCTCTAGTCGCCGACTAGACTCGAAACGAAGTCTTCCTTCGTGCGGCCAAGCGCCGTGGAGTGCAAACGCCACATCCACTGAGCTACCCAGGCTCCACGTAATTATTATTGATTTTCTTAGGACAAGATTAAATTCAGAAGCTATTCAATACCAAAAAAGATTTTGGAATGATAATCTCCACAGAAAAACAGCAACAATTAAAACATCGCGATCCAAATAAAAGTGAAATAATAGCAAATTAAAAATAATCAGAACAAGTTCTTTTACTAATTTTCAGTGCAAGATTTCATTACAAATATCACGACGACACAAATATAAAAATTGCCAAATACTTAAAAATAGAATATATAAATAATTCTGTAATAAAACTAAGACTGACTAGATTATACGTTTATAACTATGCAACTCTGCAATATGGAGGTGAAATTTGAACAATAAAACAAATTTTCAGAATGTTAAATGTAAATTATATCTTAAAAGGCATCATACTTTCATTATAATGCAACTGCAGCAGCACAGTTTAAAAATACAAATTGTATCAAATACTCCCAGAGTAGCTCACTGGAAAAATGAAGAATCAATATCCCAGAAGTCTGTGGAGCAAAACCACACTCTTCTATCAATTTCTGATGCTCTCCCCCATTATACCTCTTAATTTCTGTCTCTTGGCACCAAACTCTACGTTCTGTATCCATTTCATATTTCGTTTCAAATGCACTGCTTTAATAAGCCTTTCAAAATGTAATGTATAGGTTTCTCTCTTCACTTCGCAGTCGCACTAAATAAATAAGTACGAAGAAAAAATAAATTCGAAAGTTGTCGTTGTCCATATATACATATAACAGACTTCTTGTGATCACGTGTCTGTAAAAAATATATTCTTTATATACAGGGTGTCCCAAAATTCACGCAAGAAGTAATTTTGATAGAAAACACAGGTTTTTAATTAACAATTGTAATTTATTATCGATTCATACAGTATACAGTATAGGGTTATGCATGGATTAGCATATCGGGTAAATGGCCTCCACGGCTTTGCTGGCACATACACACTCTTTTGTCGAAATTTTCCATGACCGTTTTGCATAAATATGGCTGAATTTCGTTGATACAGCGCTCGATTTCCTCCTTCAAGGTGTGGGTGGTCGTGGGCTTGTTGGCATAAACTAAGGTTTATGCCAACAAGCCCACGTCACGTCACTCAACGGCGTTAAGTCACATGATGTGGGCGACCAATTCTGATCATCAAAACGGGAAATTACACAACCAGGAAATGACTCATGCAGTAATTCAATTGCTTCTCGGGCTGTATGGCATGTGACACCGTCTTGTTGAAACCACATGTCGTCCACATCCATATCTTGCAATTTAGGCACAAAAAACTGGATTATTACGTCGCGATAGCGAGCACTATTAACTGTTATCGCCTTACCAGCCGCATTTTCGAAGAATAATGGACTGATGATGCCTCCAGCCCAAAATCCGCACCAAACAGTGATACATTGTGGATGCATTTGTTTCTCAACAATCACTCGTGGATTTTCTGAACCCCAAATGAGACAATTTTGTCGATTAACGAAGCCATCAAGATGAAAATGAGCCTCATCGCTGAAGATGATTTTGTTCGAAAAATAAGCATCCACTTGTTGTTGTTCCATAATCCATTCAACGAACTCTCTTCGCTGTGTGTGGTCAGTTCTTGAGTCAATTGAACTTTGTAAGCATAAATATGCAACTCTTTCGTGAGAATACGCTGTAGAGCGCTTCTCGAAATGCCCAATTCAAGATCACGGTGCCGAATTGATGTTCCTGGATTTTCAGCAACACTCTCACGAACTGCTTCGATGTTTTCTGTTGAACGACTTATAGGACGGCCAGAGTGTATAAGATCACTAATTGAGCCAGTTTCCTTGAAGTTTTTAATTAACCTTTTCACAGTTGATGAAATTAAATCACTATTCCGACCATATTTTGTAGAAAATTGCGAACTGTAACAGCCAAACCTTCATTATTTTTAAAATATTGCTCAACAATGAAAATGCGTGTTCTTTCGTGTAGCGCTCCATTTTTAATAACCCTGAACTGTCAACTGTCACGCTGTCTTTTTTTTTTCTCGTTGGCAACACTTTACCGCACAAATGGCGCTAAATTTAAATCTTGCGTGAATTTTGGGACACCCTTTATTATCAAATAATAACATTATAAATAATATATATATATATTTAGCAAAACTTTCATTTCTCTGTAGTGAAGTGTTGATATCATATCTAAATATGACACGTGGTATTCACATATAGGTGTTATTTGCATAAGAAAATATGATCTACACCTAGTATTTTTATCGATAGTCTTGTTCATAATATGGTAGGGAAGTCAGCATAATTGAACATTAATATTAAGAGTTTTCATTTCATTCATAGAACACTGGATTGTAGAGTAGTGATTGTGTAAAACCTCTCTACCGGACGTGTCGATGAAATAGAAAGACCAAATTGTACTTCTCATCCATGATATACAATAGGTGTTACAGATCATATGCAGATTTAGCTGGACGTCTATAGACGTCATAGCCGGTTGGGGTGTCAAAGAACTCAGTAAGTCTGTAGAAAGCCCACCTGTTTGGTTCTACTTTTCATTTATCTGTGCAAGTACAAGCTGCATGCAGTATAATTATGTATTCCAGTAGAATCTCATTGGAGACAAAATAGTTAGTAAAACCAACAACACATCAAACAGAGGACTCTGATTTTGAGTCATCGGGATAGCAGCTCAAACTACTCCGCTTTGATTAAACATCTATAAATAAATTTATGAAGGAGAAAACTATATTCTCAACTTACAATATGATTTTTAAATTCCTTAAGAGATTCGGAATCGCAATTCCTGATCTCTAGATTAACTGCTTTCTGAGAAAGAGAAATCAAAAACATGCTTTCTTTGAAAACATTCCGCAAATATCAAGTTTTCGAAGTGACATTTATAATTCCTTGAATCTTTCTCAAATTTAAAAACGCAGGCATCATTCATTGCAGATTCAATTTCAGACTCATCTGACTAAAGTTTTCATTTCTTCGTGTGTGTGTGTGTGTGTGTGTGTGTGTGTGTGTGTGTGTGCGTGCGTGCGTGCGTGCGTGCGTGCGTGTCATCACAAAATACGCCATCGTAATTGTACCACCATTTTTGGGAAATTGCAATCCTGCTATTAGCTTGAGACTACAGTTTTCCAAGAATAATGTTCGCCTGTCTAGTGGAAATCTTTCGCCCAGGAATTATTTATATGCATTTGTGAAATTACTTTCTACGAATGCTTATTAGGCTTGGTAAGATTTCTTCTCGTTTCTCAAACTTTTAATAATCGAAAGAATTTCTCTATTCTAATGGTGCAGCCTTTTGTATGAAATAAAATTCACAAGCAGACCATGTCTTATTTGTCATAGTTAATATTTCAGGATACATATTAATGATATATATGATATATATATTAATGATATATGCTTCGTAATATTGTTTTGTTTTTGAAGTAACAAAAAAAATGTTGTCGTGCATTAAAATAGCGTTTAACAAGAATTGCAATTTAAAGTAAATAACGTATAAGTTAATTGAAGCATAGGTTTGTAATATTAGTTATTCCAAACCAATATTATCTGAATGTTGCAATAGTTCTCAATTTAGTGAAAGGTTGTTTAAATTTGGCAACATACGAGACCGGTTCCAAAAAGTAATGTGATACTAGCATCAGATATACACAGATTCTTTTTCGCGGCTTACCACTAAGCTGAATTTTTTTTTCTTTCAGATTATTGCAGTTGAGCACAGAAAACGTCCAGCTCTGTATTGATCTACATTTCCTACTTGAAAAAATGGCATTTAACTGGAACTACATCCATTTCATTTTGAACTAATGTTAAACATAACCGTCATATGATACTGTAATAGTTCTATTATAGACATCATTCGGGAAAAAATTTCGCAAATGTGTTTATTCCCGAAAGAAGGTAAGCGAAAATCAGCCCTAAATATTTGAAATCAGTGGTCTGCCTGTCCGCTATTAGTCACGGTCATCGATAATTTCTAGCTTAATAGGTTGCTCGGTTAGAGCAGACAACAGCTGCCATCTTGTGTTCTTCAATTTATTATTGTTGAGCGAATATTAGTTACGTTCAGCAATTTTCTTGGGTTGCTAGTATAAAAACTTAAGTTTCCGTGGAGGGGGGGGGATTGAAAGCTTTCTTCAAATATCGTACGGTATATTCAAAATTGTAATAACTATCAGCTTAGTGAAAGCTAATTTAAATTATTGAGAGGACAAAATGTTTTGCACATTTAAGCCAATGATAACTCTGCAGCACCAGTCTGCATCAGAAATCCAGTGGAAGTAGAGGTGTTTCATTTGCTTAGGATTTTTACGTTTGTTTGCAAGAATGAAAGCCTAATCAGTTAAGATAATACAGTTTACTTTCTAACAAACAAACAGTTGGTTCTAATCCCACAGTGAGAACTGATGATTTGTAAATTTCTTTAATGTCCTCATATTGTACACTACTTTATTCGGCTGCTTTGAGACCACGCTCGTTTTCTAGAGCCACGAGGTGGTCTGAAAAAGTTCCATGTTTGCTCTGTGGAATAAGTGAACGATTATTTATATTAGTCTACCCAATATCGAATACGATATTCATGTAGGTCTTTTCGTTGATGAGACCAAACTAAAAGTTCTATGAAAACATGTTTTCATTCACATCAATCCTGATATATTTCAGACTTGTCTTATTCCGCATATGATATTGTCCTCTGCCCAGATTTATACGTTAATTATTCATATTGGTTTTAAGAAAGATATTACAACTAAGACGACATATAATTTGAACTAATTTTTTATGTAATACTTCTAATATTTTTCCATATAGCTTAAATGGGTATCATCAAGGAACATTGTACATACAGACAAGCACCTGCACGCACTAGATTCGGTAAGTGAAATCAAACTAGAGCAAAGTTAGGTCTACAATATTACGATCATGTCCTGGGGCGGTGTCCAGGGTGGGACCAGCAAGTCCACAGTGGCCATAATATTGGATCCAAACGTAATCTTGATGTTCAAAAATTCGGTGGTCCACACTGACTATTTTGCCAACAGCTCACAAACTGCAGGGTGATTTTTATACACCGGATTGGTTGGGAGAACAGCTAGTTTTTGAGGAAGAAAGAAAGAGATGCACATTTTTATATGCTCCATAGGTAGTTATAAGGATCTATATTTATATTTTAAAGATCTATGCCAGAGTTTCAGACGCGACCAGCAGATATATGTATGGTTATGAAATGATGTAGTGTAATCTATGTTTGAGAGGAGCAGGATGTGTGTGATTCATTCTCAACCTTTTGTTCTTATTGGATGGAACTATAGCCTTAGATACTGATACGAAGGTGTTGCGAATTTAGTCATGTTCATTATCGAAGACATGTATATTAGAAGCAATAAAATTTTCCCTGTTGAATACCAGCTGCAAATACGTGGCTCGTTACATGGCACAATGCACCTTATCCATGGAGGTGTTCGTTGACTCCTTTCCGAGCAGTATATATATTGGCGTATAATCGGCTTGTCTACGAAAGATAGACTTGATATTTTCTTTTTCTAATGTCAAATAGAAAACACAACATGAGCACACCTAGACAAAAATTTTTAGGATTAAATATTATGATTACTAGGTCCAACGATGAGACCCACTATTCCAGTATATTTAGACATAGATTCATCTTTGCGTTTAGTTACAACCGAAGCAACCAAACTGTGATTTTGGTTGCTCCGGTTGTAATTTATTTATTTTGACCGATAAAGGAGTATATTCTCCGACTAGCCTTTCAGGTAGAAAAACCCTAGTGTCCCTGGATGTGTTGCAGGCTCTTATACTATTCGAATAATGCATACAGTTTTCCCGCAGAAATGAAAGTGCTTTGTTGTTGTTGTTATTGTTGTTGTTGTTACTGCAAGTTTCGAATAAAAGATTATCCTCCACATAGAAGTCACGTTTTATCACACTGCTTTTAATTTATGGATCTCGTTCATTTTCTCTTAACATGTAGGATAAACGAAATCCGATTTATCTTATGAGAAACTATCTTATCGGAAATTGCAATGTGGTCGAGAAATGCGTGTTTTATCCATCTCTTGATGGTGTGTCATAAACAGGTCTACCAGCTTCTCAGGCAGTCCCAATTTCAATAACAAGATAAGGGTATTCAAATACTTGTTCTTTGAAGATTGGCTGGTTGACAGAAATAGGAAATAGATAATTCAGTTACTTCGACGAGACGGAAAGAGGTATGCAATTAAAGGAAATCGTTCATATTGTAGAATATTACATTTAATTTCTAGAACTATTGAAGACATGAACGCATGTGCATGAGGGAGGGGAAACATTCAAGCATCAAGGTTTCTTGAAAGGTGTTTAAAACAGTTTTGCTAGCGAAGGCCCAGACAAAGTGTTTTAAAGAAACATGTAGATTTCTTAATAAATATTTGCCAGAAATGTTTATAGCGAGCGGTAGTATCGTTTTCATATCTAACAATTATTCACACAATCATTATTTTCTGTGTGAACTTTCGCTTGGCTAGCGAAGGTTCACACACAAAATAATTTCACACACAAAGTTCACAAACAAAGGACATATAGTTTCATAAATTTAGCGATTACATGCTATACAGTGTTCCTTTTCGTTTTTATTCTTCTTGTCGTTCATTACAGTGTTCTGAAAATTGTTTTATTTCTTTAGAGAGGCTTTTGTAATCATTTGTTGATTTCTTTATAATTTCTTGTTAGATTTAGACGTTCATTATTAGAAGTCCAGAATATTACTTTTGTCTGTCAGCTATCCGTATTGCAATGGAAATGTTGTTTTTAAGATTTTTTTAAAATTTCTAGTTTCGTTTCAAGTTTGACAGCCTGAAGATAAATTTTCTCATCAAAATGGACTTTTGAATTTTATCGACCTTATAATTTATAATAACTTTATAACCAAGTTATAATAACTCCCACAAGAACGTATTGTAGTCTCCCAACTGAATATGAACAAAGGGTTTGTTCGGTGTGCTGATCAAAATGTATGCGACTTGCACGCTAAGGCACAGTTATCATCACACTTTTTGCACATTGTGCTAAAGACAAGCTATTCGCATGTATATGGTTTTCTTATCTTTCTTTCTTTCTTTTTTCTTTTTTTTAAAAAAAATAGCGTATGAATATTCAAGCACCTTACGGATTAAAATATTCCGTTATTTCGGTAATAGTTGATTGAGGTATTAGAAAGAGATAAGGCCTGTATTCCAGAGGTATATTAATCGAAAGCACGTTTTTTTTCACTTAAGTTTTCCCATGTAGTCCAACCTTATCGGTTTTATACTGTACATAGTTCTAATCAAACATTCGACTATTCGTTTTCTTTATTTTATTAAGAATTATGCAGCCTTCCAGGATGCATAATTTTTTCTGCCTTCCTTTAAAAACTTGGCCCTGCTTCCACAGTACTCCATAAAAAGAGAAGTCTGCATGATCAATATTTCATTTTTTAAATAGTCGAATTAAATATTTTTTATTTATGTCGATTGTAACGAATACTTCCATATAATTTGATGCATTCCAGAAAAAAAGTAGACTACGTCAATAATTAGCAATATAATATTTCGCGTATATGACTGTATTAAAATACAGAAGAAAAAATCTCTGTTGTCACGTCAATAGAAAATGCGTCTCACTGTGGTTTTCCGAAGCTCATTTTCGCTTTTAATAACTTTAACAACAACAAACAAATCCAATAAATTGAAGATAATATCTTCTATATACCATCGGTTTGCGCGTTTTCTTCTTCGAGGTTTGCTCGCTATCAATATATGAACTGTATATTTCATTAGGGATACTCATCACATTATTTTGCGTGAATCTGTTTTGTATTATAATATAATAATTACTGTTGGAACAAACTGACTACATGGTAGGAGACAAAACGTATCACTGAGAGCTTTTGCGAGTTGTAATTTATAATAACTTTATAACCATTATTCCTAATCGAACTTGTCATCGTTTTATTTTAGTAGAAGTATCATTTTCATATAGAACTACTGCAAACTATGATTTGAATAGAAGATAAGTCGATAATCACGGATGGTGAACTTCGACCTTTCTTCTGTTGGAAAAGTTATGTTAAGAGAAAATATTCTGTTATAATGCCACATGTACTTTTGCATGTGATTGGTTGGCATTTCTTTTGTTTGGTTTATGTTTAGCCAATGAAATGTTTCTAAAAATTATCTGATGATAGTTGATACCGGAAAGAGTATATCGTTGTTCAATAGATTTCAACTGCAGCATGAAATATAGACATCTCTGTTTGTTTGTTTTTTTGTCCATGCTATAAAATATTTAAATGGCTTTTTCGTGGAATATAATTTAAGCATTTAAATTATTATTTTCCAAACTGAACCAAATTCCTTTGTTATCGACAAAGAAATTTGGTTCATCATGGTCATTCTTGGCCATTTCATTTCGCTTGTTCCCTAGCAATTAGAATTAATAATATTCCAGAAAGAATCAGTCTGGCTACATGATTTTGCTTTTGTATATATGTCTACGGACACTCAACTGAATGTTGAGTACGAATACTCAACCGAAATAACATTTATAATTTTAATCACGTCGAATTAAAATCGAATTCGACGTGATTATTTATGATTTCGTAAACTTAATTTCAACAAAATATTTATTGGCACAAACTTTCTTCTTTCCTGTTGACCTTCCGTTATTATGAACTAAACCTATTATGAAAGATCAGTAACATAGCTATATGTTATCTCTTTTACAAAACAAGAAAAAAATCAGCTCTCCTCCTAATGGGCTTTGTTAAGACTGCGGAAGTTTCTGCAGATTATACAACGTTCTAGTGTAATCAGCATGCGTTAAAAATCATTTTATTAAACCATTAGAACTGCGGTTTAATTTATGTTATGCAAATTTAAATTAATATTCTTATTATGCACACGATTATAAAAGACAAAGACTCCTTAAGTGTCAGCCATTATTGGATAATAGAATATTTGTTGGCATTTACATTTTTTGATCTTAACATACTGAAAAGACAGATCGAATTAAATGTTTATAAAACATTAAATTTATAAGATACTATCTACACCAATACTACTATATGGGAAAGAATTGTGGACAATAAAACAAAACAAATTACAATTAAAAGGAGAATTCCGCTTTCGATTTAATTCAACATAAGTCTAAACTTAAATGTATAAATTTATAAAATAATATCAGCAGAGTGGCGCAGTGGAAGCGTGCTGGGCCCATAACCCAGAGGTCCGTGGATCGAAACCACGCTCTGCTAACGTTCATTTTTCATTGTAAATCTTAGATTATCTTCCGTTTCATTAGCATCAATTAGCACATTTAATATTTCTTTTCAAATGCAAATTTTTACTAAACTTTCAAAAATGCAAACACTCATCATCTCAGATTAGACAAGTAGAACACGTTGAATTGTACAGCGATTCAATGTGTAAGAACTGAAGGAAGGAAAAAGTTGTTTTCTTTTTCAATGAAATAATAATACATTCGTGAAGTTTGTGCATGTGTTTGCGTTTGTTTGTTTTGTGTGTGTGTGTGTGTGTGTGTGTATATTGACTCGGAATTTGTTGGAGCAAAGACAGCAAAGGTCATATTGCACCATATTTTAATCCGTTATTTATTCGTTAAACTGATATTTTAATCCGTTATTTATTCGTTAAACTGAAATGTTTTTCCACCAAACAAAGGGGTTCATATTTCTTAATTTCGTCTTTTAATACAATATATACAATTTATTTTAAATGTTTAATTGTATTTTATTTTAAATCGATATTCATTGATCATTATCATAAAAGACTGTGATAAATCAAGAGTTTCAGGAAATTTAGAATGAAAACTAATATCAGATTTGATGGTAGCTAAATAAGTAAATAACATCTTTTGTGCAAATAAATAAGATTTCAAAGAGTTCAACAATGCTGCATACACATAAAAGATAATTTATGATCAGATATGTCTGTACAAATTAACTGTTACTAAGAAAGGTTTAAAAGTTCATGTAATTTTTCCAAGTGTCACAAGGTTTGCTTGAGTGTATGTGTCATCCAGATCAGCAAAAATTTGATTCCTCTCTCGAGTGCTAGCACTATCCAGAAGACTGCATGTGGTGAGACAAATTTTAGTGTTTGCACTCCCCCCCACCACACACACACATGGGTCATCTAGCTTCAGTTGATAGGAATGTTTTAAAGACTTCTGACATATGCAGAGTTATACAGCGTATATATCAGAAGGCAGTTACTGTTTGTTTGAATGCCATAACCATACAACTGAACTGCTTGTGCTTGCACGCGTAAAACTGCTACCAAAATTAGATATGATTTATACAGAGCCTTTGATTTGAGTACAATACGCATCCAGTGATCTATTATGTGTTTACGATTATTGTGTAAAATGAAAATGATTAATATTGATGTTCAATTGTACTGGATCCCTAGATACCGATGGGAATCATGACACTACGTGAGACTACAGACGCAACTGCTAGGTCAGCGCATTCTGGTTATACACCGAACAGGAATACCAATACTTAATTTCAGGTTTAATGTTTTTGTAATTTATTTTTTGTGCTTCCTGCCATGATGGCTACCACTGATTGATTAACAATGCGTGCAGAAAATATGCGCTGACCTAGCAGTTTCGTCTGTGGTCAGCGCATCACGTAGTATCATGATTCCTATCTATGGATCCAGTACAATTGAACATCAATATTAATCATTTTCATTTTACATAATAATCGTAAACATATAATAGATCACTGGATGTGTATTGTACTCAAATCAAAGGCTCTGTATAAATCCTGTCTAATTTTGGTAGCAGTTTTACGCTTGCAAGCATAAGCAGATCAATTATATGGTTATGGCATTCAAACAAACAGTAACTGCCTTCAAATACAATCGAACACGAAACAATGGAAAAATAGCAGAACATCCATCACAAGACTCTTCATGTTGATCCAAGGGTATAATAGGTAATAAATCAGGGCATTGTGCTGTGATTAAACAGCTTTTTTTTACCTTGCACAATAAGTATTTTGGAACTGGAGATGCAGCCTTTGCGTGGAATTAGCATAAAATTAACAAGCAAGCTACATCTTATTTGAAATTGATAATATTTAAGGATATTATTTCTAATTATTACTACATCCCTATCCCTAATATACTTTATTTTTCAGCTAGTTATACAGAATGTGCTCCGTAATATTGTACTTGTTGAATAAGAAGAAATGTAACAAATCATGAATGTGTAAATATGGACGTTGTTTTCGTTAAATGTAGGATTTAATAGGAATTTTAATTTAAAGTAATGTAACCCATAAGTCAAGTGAAGCATATATTTAATCGTATCTATAACAGGCCAATGTTATCCGGGTGTTGTAATAACTGTTCAGTTTACTGAAAAGTTGTTGCGAGAGTCGTCATACAACCTTCTCAAATAGTAATGTGATACTAGGATTGAATATGCATATCATTATAATTAATATGATCCATATTATGACAGTGCATAACGCTTATGGAATTCAAACAAATTGATGAAATAGATGATTTGCAGAGTAGTCTTGCTTTAAAGAAGACCAAACTCATCATTATAAGCAGTCGTCCGATAGAGCCTGCTCGTACCAGCTTTTCCTAGTCAGAATTTAAATTTTCAAAAATTTTTTTAGCGGCAGGTTATTAGACCGATAATGACTACAAAGAGTAGTGTGTCATCTACAATGGCTGGAATAATTTAGACAAAATGTTTGTACATGGTGACATGAAAAATCGAGGATTGGGTGCTCTTATTTTGATACCCTTTTTGCTTAATTTTTTCCCTACCCGTTCACTGCACGGCAGCCTGTGTAGGAAGTATCTCCTCCAGCAATTTTTCATAAATATTACTTTTCAACAAATATCCACTTAATTTAGCTTGGGCCATTTCTTCTTAAGGTAAAAATATTCGTATACTTGACATATGTCAAAAATTTCTCGTTTTAGAGTTGTCGTGGGTCTAATAAGGATTTTTTTTTTAAAAAAAGCGCCTCCATTTTTTTTAATAGGTGGTTGGAAAAACATTACCAGCACACCCCTGATTATAAGTATGTTCTTTTTGCATTCCCGTTAGTTCAGATGGAGCTTTGACTCATCTAGTTCACGAATAATGTTCGAAAGTATTACATCACACTCTGGAACATTATTTTTTCCCCTTCATCTAATTATGCTAATATCTTTCTTACCTTTTTTTTTTTTTGAACTTTTCGTTTACTAATTTAGTCAAAGGAATTTCTAAATATAGTTTTCCTTCATTTTCTAATACAAGTAAATTCGCGTTCTCGAACTCTATAGTAAGTAGTCGGTAAATTCATCATATTTACTATAATAGGAAACATTTTGAAGATAACGAATTATAGGGAGAAGTATTGATCGCCTGTTTATTTTTATATTATCATTTTAGCTCTTGCGCTGCCATTATATAGAACTCAAACAAGAAATAAAGATTCTCGGGCGTGTGTAACGAGCGGCAACCTCATTTTGTCTGTAGTGACAGGTTCAGGTTGACGCTTGCTTCGCATGGCCGAGAAACGTTATTTCTTTTTTGATGTCATAAATAAAGCGGAAATGTTCAGAGCCCTGTAGCGAAAAATTTGGTGTAAGTACACTCTGGAATATTGCGTTTTGATTAATAGAAAAAAAACAACGAAACATCTGCTACCAGCGGATAATTGGCGCTAGAATCGCGAGATATTTGCATGATCTCACTGTTTCTACTGACGAATTGGTGGAATTAAGGAAGAGCAAAACGGATTCGCGTCATTCTGGTAAGACTGAAGTGCTACGGATCTCTCCTTACTGGAACAGCTAATCAAGCTTTGCTATCAACAACGGTAACGCTAATGCCGCGCTTCGAGAATTCCGACGTTTGTAGGATAGAAGAAAAGGTTCAAGAATAATTATTTTAAGATTTGAACATAGCGATTCTTTAGCAGTGAGGCCAGGACGAGGGCGCAAACGAATTATTCCTCAACAAGTTGGCAAAATTTGCAACTGCCGTAGTGGAACATGTAATGAATAACGCGCTAGGGTCCAGCAGTGCTCTGGCAATATCAATGTAATTGGACATACCATCTCATTTGTGTGGTAAATCCTGCATCAATTGCTGAGGATTTTCCCTTACAATGTCTTCCATACTCAAACTTTGCTTCATGGTGATGGGGAAAGTCGCCTGCAGTTTGACCTGTCGTTCTTAGCTCGAATGAAGGTGGATGATGCATGGTTGTGGAAGATCTTGTGGAGAAACGAGACACATTTTTATCTGAATGGTATTGTTATCTCTCATAATTGCCGCATTTGGGATGCGCATAACCCTCATATATTTCATCACACCTCTTTACACCCACCGAAAGTCACAGTGTGGCATGTTTTCACGGTGTCGTTTATCATTGGTCTATACTTTTAGAAGAACTTTGCTTGACAGGGTCAGTGACTTCTACCTTCTCTACCGTTAGATATTAGAAAATGTTGCGCAAATTTGTTGTTACGCAACTACAGCAACGAAGGTGCCTTGACTCTGCCATATTCATGCAGGATGGAGGACTGCCTCACATTGGATTGCTGGTACAGTGAATGTTATGGAAAAAACTTCACAAAACAGAGAGTTATTGGTTGTGCATTTCCCACAGCATGGCTACCTCGTTTGACTGATCCCAATCCTTATGACGTTTGGTTGTGGGACCATCTGAAACGGCTAGTGTATGAAGGACATGTTCCTGATTTAGCAACCTTCAAAGACAGAATAACGCAGTATGTGAGGCAAATCAATGCAGATCTGTTGTGTTTCGCTGTAGAAAATATCATTCACAGAATGCAGTTCTTAGAACATCTGAAAGTACTACATATTGAACCACATCTCTAAGTTACACGATCACGAAAATTGATTTGTTGTCTCTTCTAGTCATTACTGTTTACTTAATTCCAAACCATCCGCTTATAGCGCCTAATGTCTCCGGGTAGCAGAATTTTGAATGTATTGGATGAAATTCATAGGGAAAGCGTTGTTTCAGACAACAGAGACTGAGGAAATAAATGAGAAAGAGCAGAATTAGATTTGGTATCTTTGTAATTATGTAGAAAATGAATGTTTGACAGCGGCTACTCTTTTCTTAACAGACTCAACACAGGATGTGAAGGAATGGTGATTGTCAATCAGTGTCCATACCAGTATGCCAACAGAAAAAAACCTAGGGCTCAAATACTGAGCCTGTGAGTTAAAGGTTGAAGTGAGTCGGTGAGTGAGCGAGCGATCATCTATGAGCAGAGTAGCCTCGGTGGACAGCATCGCGAATTTTTATAACTAAAGATTCACAAGCCCAAACATTTGAATATTATTCTAAGGAGGGGAACACATGGGACTGTATAGAGTTTTACCTGGATAAGGAAAATTTAGCATCTTGAGCGGAAATAAATGTCTAGTTTTTAGAAGTAGAGGACGCTATTCACAAGGACGTGATGGAAGTTAATGTATGTATGTCCACAGAGAGAGAGAGAGAGAGAGCGATTTGGTAATTTGTGTAATATTGTAGGTAAGGGTAAGTAAGCTGAGATTGAGATTTCTTTCCTGTTCTTCTTCTTCTTCTTCTTCCTTTACGTATTAGGCTTATTGGGCCGTTACGATTCGAAACCGGAAATCCCACGGAATATGTGAGTCAATTCTTATTCTCTTCTTCTTTTTCCAGAGAATTAACTTCTATTACTGTTTCGAGAAATCCTCCTACTATCCTTTCAATGTGTCCAAAGTATTTCAGCTTTCTTTTGCTAGAGTGTATAAGGAGCCCAAATGTTTTGCCGATCTTTTCTAGCAACTATCTGTTTGACCGCCTTCCAGTATAAGACATCCTCAACAACCTTCTAAAATACCACATCTCAAAACCAACATTCATTTTTCTTCAGAGTTCTTTAGGTCCCAAGTCTCACATCCATGATTCGGCGTTGGATAAACAGCTGTGTCCAGAATCCACAACTTTATTCTTGTGGAACTCAGTTCCTCAATTATTTCTCCATTAAGGTACACATGTTGCTCAGCAGCTTTTATTTTTATATATCTGTTGAGAAGGATAACATTTCTTGCTAGGATTGAGTTGAAATCTTTTCTTCTTGCTGATCTCATTAAATTTGTTAACGATTCGTCTTAGTTCTTCCTTGTCATTACAACACCCACCCATCCACCCATCCACCCATCCACCACCCCCCCACACACACACGGTTAAGAATTTATGAAAGAGACACAGGAATAAGATGACATTTATTTTAATTGAAAATAGAACGTGTCATCATAATTGTATAATATTTCTTCAGGATGAAAACACTCATACTAGTGAACAATGCAGTAAGGACTGACAAAGGCGCCTTTTATTATGCAGGTATAGATTGCATATTGCATTGTTCTGAGTATTGTACATGTTTACGAGCTCGCGTGCACGTGTTTGGCTAATGAAGACTAGGATGTATTAAGACAAGCGCATACGTATTTAGGATCTAACGCCATTTACAAACACTCTCAGAATTTTCTCCCGATTTATCCCATAACATTTCATGTCTCATTTGCAAAGCGTCTTGTGTGTCAGCTGAAGAGAGCACATGTGATGACATAGCTGTGGCTTCACTCCTATGGTACGCAATATCCTGAACGTCTTTTTCAATACGTTGTTCCATAGACGTTTCTATGTGTCCATAGTAAGATGACCGGAAATCACAACATAGCCGATAAACACTTGGATTGGGCTATATCGAGGTTTTGTGGATCAGAGTAGTGATCTCATATAGATAAATGGGAAAGCAAGTTACGAATTTTAAGAATAAAATTTAATCGAAAATATTTCAAGTGGTATGCTGTATATATTTAAAGCATTGTATAAATCCCTTCATTAAACGCTCATTATATATTATTTATTTTAACTAAATCCTAAAAATCATAAATATTTCACATTCCCTCAAATAAGAAAATACAAATATAAACAAAATGCTTTATTTTAAATTACAAAATAAAGAGAATAATTATGAATTTATTAATCAAATGAATTATCGTAAAATTTGACGTAGGAAAATATTTTTTCGCATAAGTCCACACCTGATTTCTTCATATATTCGCCTTCTCGGAAGTTGCCCAAGGGAGGATTTTCTTGATTCGGTGCGTTTGTTATGACGCAGTTAAGAGAAATATTTCTGCTTATTCCGGCGGAACACCGAATATTGGCCTAAGCCGAATATTCGGATCCCCGCTACAATTTTAGAAACTCATTCCTCTTCTGCTGCTATATACACTGAACTTCATTATTGCTTTCTTGAGTAGGTACACTGAAATAACCGTAGCGTAGTCTATGCTGTAAGTATTTATTACGTTTAGACTATGTAAGTTTCTATAGTGTGTTAAATTTTCTACACGTCTGTTTCTGTAGCTAAACTGAACGAATATGCGACAAAATCTGTTTTCTTTAAGGTATGAAGTAGCATAATGTTTGCCGATGATCCATGGATATTTGTAAGGAGCCTTTTGAATATCTACATTAACAGTACAGAGCTCTGAGTTTTTCTTTTTACCACCCGTTCTTTCTGTGTATTAGCATGATCCACTGACATCATCACATGAATGGAACTAAGTTCCATAATAGAGTTCATTAATATAGAGCATTTTGATGAATAATAGCATGATTGAAAACACGCAACTTAAAAGAAGTAGACATTGCATTTAAAATGGACTGTTTTCAATCTGATATAAATGGATATGTTAATATGTGATATTGTAAAACGTATTACATCAGCAGAGTGGCGCAGTGGAAGCGTGCTGGGCCCATAACCCAGAGGTCCGTGGATCGAAACCACGCTCTGCTAATAATTCCGTTTTTTAATCTTTGTACCATGCATTAGTACCTGATAACGTATAATGTCTATTTACTTACAGAAATTATTTTATTAACTATTAAAACCTAGCTACTAGGAGGCTTCTTACTGCTTCATGCTGGATGAATAATTACCTTTTAAATTTTCTAAGTACTCTACAAAGATTGATCTCAGATGGTGATGAACATCCTACAGCTTATAAATCACAAACATAAAAAAATCAATTAATATGAGCAAAAAAATGTGGTGTGCATATTTTCCTGTATTAATGTACGCTGAATATATTCCTCTAGTCTGCCAAGTTTGCATATTTAAGTAATAAAAGTGTTTTTGTTTTCTTTTTTTTTTTTTTTTTTTAAATCAAACTCTATATTCTTTGCTAGATGTATGAGTTTCAAATTGGAATGTATTTCAGAACGTTTGCTAAGTAGAGATACTTCTGGAGACCGAGGATATTACTCGAATCAAGTGACCACCACGTCTCCAGATTTCAACGCTATAGAACACGTCTGAGACAGGGAGACGAATTGCTACTAGATATTCCCCCTCTAAAAAACAAACGAGGAGTTATCCTGCTCTGAAAGATGAGTGGGTCAGTTTATCTCAAGAAACCCGGAATCACTTTGTGTTAAGCATGGTGAGTCGTTGTAAGAGCTGCATTGCAACTCTCACAATATTGTACATATTCCATACTGAAATGTCTCTCCACATTGTTTTCTGTAAGGACTGTAGCACATCAGTTCCTTGGGAAATTTGCAACTTTTGACATAAAAGTATTGCAATTTAATTTGTACAAAATTTATAATACATTTTTGTGTAATGTATTTTATCAGTATGCTGCCAATAATTTTATGCGCACATTTTCCCGGAGTAATGAATTTTTTTTTTCATAATACGGGTAAATATGTAGTTCATCCATAGCTTTTGGACGCCCATTAATTTAACTGGAAATAATGGAAAAGTGAATTGACAAAGACAACAATGATGATAAATTAAGATGAAGGCGTAGTAGAATCGCGCCTTCTCCATAAACATCTGGTTTCTGATTTATATCATTATACTTTTCCGTATTATACAACCTGAACGTCTCAGTTTTTGTTTATTTTTAAAATTAGTAGCTGAGGTTAAACTACGCACCCCTATTCCAGATTTCTTTTCTTTTAAAGCATTTTTTTTAAATGCATAACTTATCTTCACGCTTTAAACCAATGCAAAACTTTATTTTCTTGCTGAGATTTCAATTTAC
Organism: Typopeltis vanoorti; assembly: GCF_054136105.1. Taxonomy (NCBI): domain Eukaryota; kingdom Metazoa; phylum Arthropoda; class Arachnida; order Uropygi; family Thelyphonidae; genus Typopeltis; species Typopeltis vanoorti. Next base: position 120,504,145 of record NC_143553.1, read on the forward strand.
AAAATCAGGCCAAAGGGAACCTGTTTCGTATTTCATTTAAGTATGCAGTAATTAAATGATATATATATATATATATATATATATATATATATATATATATATATATATATTTTTTTTTTTTTTTTTTTTTTTTTTTTAAAATGCTTTAAAAGAAAAGAAATCTGGAATAGGAGTGCGTAGTTTAACCTCAGCTACTAATTTTAAAAATAAACAAAAACTTTTATTACTTTTATTACTTAAATATGCAGACTTGGCAGACTAGAGGAATATATTCAGCGTATATTAATACAGGAAAATATGCACACCACATTTTTTTGCTTATATTAATTGATTTTTTTATGTTTGTGATTTATAAGCTGTAGGTTGTTCATCACCATCTGAGATCAATCTTTGTAGAGTACTTAGAAAATTTAAAAGGTAATCATTCATCCAGCATGAAGCAGAAAGAAGCCTCCTAGTAGCTAGGTTTTAATAGTTAATAAAATAATTTCTGTAAGTAAATAGACATCATACGTTATCAGGTACTAATGCATGGTACAAAGATTAAAGAATGGAATTATTAGCAGAGCGTGGTTTCGATCCACGGACCTCTGGGTTATGGGCCCAGCACGCTTCCACTGCGCCACTCTGCTTATGTAATACGTTTTTCAATATCACATATTAACATATCCATTTATATCAGATTGAAAACAGTCCATTTTAAATGCAATGTCTACTTCTTTTCAGCTGCGTGTTTTCAATCATGCTATTATTCATCAAAATGCTCTATATTACTGAACTCTATTATGGAACTTAGTTCCATTCATGTGATGATGTCAGTGGATCATGCTAATACACAGAAAGAACGGGTGGTAAAACGAAAAACTCAGAGCTCTGTACTGTTAATGTAGATAACCCAAGATATTCAAAAGGCTCCTTACAAATATCCATGGATCATCGGCAAACATTATGCTACTTCATACCTTAATGAAAACAGATTTCGTCGCATATTCGTTCAGTTTAGCTACAGAAACAGACGTGTAGAAAATTTAACACACTATAGAAACTTACATAGTCTAAACGTAATAAATACTTACAGCTTAGACTACGCTACGGTTATTTCAGTGTACCTACTCAAGAAAGCAATAATGAAGTTCAGTGTATATAGCAGCAGAAGAGGAATGAGTTTCTAAAATTGTAGCGGGGATCCGAATATTCGGCTTAGGCCAAATCAGTAGAAAGATTGGATGTTTCGCCGGAATAAGCAGAAATATTTCTCTTAACTGCGTCATAACAAACGCACCGAATCAAGAAAAGCCTCCCTGTATCTTGGGCAACTTCCGAGAAGGCGAATATATGAAGAAATCAGGAGTGGACTTATGCGAAAAAATATTTTCCTACGTCAAATTTTACGATAATTCATTTGATTAATAAATTCATAATTATTCTCTTTATTTTGTAATTTAAAATAAAGCATTTTGTTTATATTTGTATTTTCTTATTTGAGGGAATGTGAAATATTTATGATTTTTAGGATTTAGTTAAAATAAATAATATATAATGAGCGTTTAATGAAGGGATTTATACAATGCTTTAAATATATACAGCATACCACTTGGAATATTTTCGATTAAATTTTATTCTTAAAATTCGATGTGACGCGATGTGACGTAACTTGCTTTCCCATTTATCTATATGAGATCACGACTCTGATCAACAAAACCTCGATATAGCCCAACCAAGTGTTTATCGGCTATGTTGTGATTTCCGGTCATCTTACTATGGACACATAGAAACGTCTATGGAACAACGTATTGAAAAAGACGTTCAGGATATTGCGTACCATAGGAGTGAAGCCTCAGCTATTTCATCACATGTGCTCTCTTCAGCTGATACACGAACGATTTCAATTCGATTTCAAATCGAAACGAATTGAAAGAATCCAATGAAGCAAAACGTACTTTCTTGCCTTTCATTTTTTAATGCTTAAAAATATGAATCAACCTGTTTCTATTAATTCTTGATTTAAAATTCGCAAAACATCTGATGAAATCCATTATTTTTTCGAATCGACTTCTTTGATGTGAACCAAAATAAAAAATAATCTGTCTGTAATTCACCTTGCATTCATATCTATTCAGATATTTTGTGAATATTTCTCGCCTCTGATGATACTTCTATACTTAGCAGATACCAGTGTATAATGGGAAACGTGTTTTGCTTGCATAATCCACTTGTATCCGTTTCTTCTTTATTCTTGGAATTTTAGTCTAATTCGCGGAGTTGAATGCAGTAAATTGCTACAAAGCTAATTATTTAATTTTGTTCTTTCGTACAAATGATAGTATACCTCATATGACTTTATATATGAATGATATGTATGAATTTATTATTTATTCAGAAAGCTAATTTCAAGTTTTCCTCCTTTTTAGTCAATACGTTTCGAAATCTGTCCTCTCTAATATCAGAATGATACAGTGGGTTCGGTTCGCATCATTAAATCAAATTGTGTGCATCTTATGCACTTAATCTTCACATCAAACTAGACTGTATGAAATTTGATTTGAAAACCTGTCAAAAATGACATGGCCTGGCATTTCTCGATCATGTAAAGGAAATTGTCGCTCTTGGGATGTGTGGAGAGAGTACCTATGTCCCTTCCAATATGATGTGAATTCTATTCTCATCCTGGGCATGGATGTCTGTGTGGATATCTTTGGGGTGATGACGTAATCTAACATCGACGCTAAAGTGGTAGAGGAATATAATCTCGCGATGTTACATTCTCCCCTCCCCTGCTTATTGTAATCCTGAAGTGGCTTGAAATGATCTCATATTAGTTTTGAACAGTGCAATTTTAATCCCATTGTACCTTAGCACTCGCAGTACCAACATATCTGTCATCTATATTCAAAAAAAATGTATCAGCCATCTCCTAAATCAAAAATTAAACCATATGACGAAAAAATAAAATAATATGGGATCCTCTTGATCATCACGGTGATTTGATGTAGAACACTTTAAAAATTTCACTGTAAACAAAAGACAGTCGGAACCACTGAAAGATAAAACATATTCAAAGTGGTAAAGTGGAGGCTTGCATGTCCCATAACTTAGAGCGAAACCTTTCTCTGCTATGATATTGCTTTTTAATTTAAATAATGTGGCTTTTTAATACAAACATAATACAGCATTGTATTATGTCTGTTCTTGTGTAGAAATTATTTCATATACTTCTAAACACAAGAGCCTCTGTAGCTCAGTGGATGTGGCGTTTGCACACCACTGCGCTTGGCCGCACGAAGGAAGGCTTGGTTTCGAGTCTAGTCGGCGACTAGAGGAAATTTTTCTAAGCCTTTTTTCGACCGGTTCCTGAGTTAGTCGATCTCTGGCACGGGCAAGCAGGTTTTTCGTCCTGTAAACTCAAGAAAATCGACCGTAGAACCCACATTATTTCAGACATTAAATATATTGTGTTAGGGTTAGGGACCAGAGATGGCGGCACATTTGAGCCGTCTCTCTTCACTGCGTACCGCTTAATTAGTGACACCCTTGGGCCATTTGTCTCTGATTGGTACCAGTGGAGATTGAACTGCCCACTCAGTCTCCAAAAGTTAGATAAGGCTAAATGGCCTCGCCTACTCCCGTATACGGGAATAAAAAGGCGTTAGTTGATTTTTTTTTTTAACTTCTAAACACTGTGTTATCTTGTGTACTCCTTTTGCTTTTTACGGACTAATACGTTGAAACCGTTTGTTATTTTAAAATTTTCGTAATATGAAACTTCCTTCTCCTTCTGCTATTTAAGACATGTAACATACTTGATTCACTAAATCTGTTTTCCTTGGAGCTTTCCACTGTTTAACTGATAACCAGAAGCTCTTTCCTGGAAGAAACTATTCATTACTGCAATACACATTCATATATTTAATCTGCACAAACAAATGGATTAAATATTATTGCATTATAATTTTGATGAGCGAGATTGTTTTTTGTTCTACAGATCGTATTTCAAACAGCCATTCAACCCCTTATCGACTAAAAACAACTGCACTCTTATCTAAGAAGCCTATAGTAAGGATGAGTTACCCGTTTTACGAGATTTATTCTGTAGCACGAAAAAACACAAACCAAAATTTTCAAATCGTTCATATCATCATAGCATTGGTAAAGGAACACTAAACATTACACACAAAGTGTAATTGATAGTGTAAACTGGTATTTCGCACTATGAGAGAAAAATCTTTCCCCTCATCCTCTTTTTCGCAGCATTCATTCTCAACTTCTAAGTATGCCCTCGTTTCCTTATCCCAAACTCCATAAAATGAAAAATTCCATTTACTGTAATTGAGTATGACCTTTTCAGAAATTTCTAAGTCTCAATCATATCATCCATTTTTCTTCTGTTTGCTAGTGTCTACAGTCTACAAATTCTCAATCTGTCTTTATAACCAGTATTCCATAATCCCGGTATCGTTTTTGATACTTTCCTTTGCATCCACTGAATCAGAATCACCACAGAAACCAGTAGACGAGAATTGCACTTAGTCCAACTTAGGTCTTATTAAGGCCTTCTAAAGAGGCACATTTACTTCCTTATCTTTACACCTGAGCCTTCGTAGTTCATTGGATATAGACGAAGTCCTTGTGTCGGAAAGACCTGGGTTTCATTCCAATCCATGACGTGGGAACTAAAGGCGTCTCTTTCTATCAAATGTGGTTTAGTCAGTCTCATATGGAGATAGTTTTTATTTTTTTTTCACCCGGAAACTCGGGTTCTTCATCGCCCAGAATACGTAAACCGGAATAGTGAACACACACAGATATACAACCATGATTACTTATGACCTTATCTCTTCCATTATATTGTTATATAATTTTTCCGATAGAGTTCGAACTCAACTGCTTTGTATTAATCGAAAACTCCGCTATTCATTTTCATCATTTATTAAAGCTGACGTCTCCAGGAGACATAATTTTATCTCAGTCGTCTTTTAAAAACTTGGCAATGTTCCAATACTATATACGAAAAGAGCAGTCTGCATACTGAACCTATTGGACGCCTTTCAAGTTTTTAAATAATTGCTTTAAATCTATTTTGTTATGTTGCTTGTAAGAACTACTTCCATGTAATTACATTCATTAAAGAGTAAACTATGCAGATAAAAAAACAACATAAAAGTTGGCGGACATTTCTTTAAAATAAACAAAATTTTAAATCATCACATAGATAGAGAATCCGATTATTGTAGTCTTCGAAAGCACATTGTCTCTTTTGACACAACAAAAACCGCAATAAATTGCATTTGAAGATTATGTCGACGGCCTATCATCAGATTAGAGTATTTCGTTCTTCCCGTTTTGCTCAAGGTCGATTTGTCATCTATATGTTTCTTCAGAAATATTCAGGAAATTAGTTTTCGTGTTTCTTTTGTAGATAACGACAAGAATTAATCTTTGAAAAAACCGTCTACACGATTGGAAATAAATTGCGACACTTTGAGCTTTTGGCTTTATGCCTAAGGGAATTCGCAACTTTATATTTTATAAGATATATCAGATCCACAGAGACGTACTGAAAACTATAATTTCAATAGAATATAAGATGGATGGCGTACATCGATGTGTGTATTATTGGAATTGTTAGAATGGAATGTCGAGAGAAATTATTCTGGATCAAAACATCACATTTACGGGATTTACACTGAAAAACGTATTTCACTATTCCATATATTTCTGATGCAGCATGTAGAAATTTAGAAAGTTCTGTTTTGGGCCAGATTAAAAAAAAACCACCACACACACACACACACACACACACACACACACACACACACACACACACACACACACACACACACACACACACACACACACACACACACACACACAAAGGTATATTCATAGTATTCTGACATTTAAATTATTCATTCTTTTTCTTTTCCAATCTGAACTAAAGTCCTTTGTTAGCGACAATTTGACAATTTTTGATTTGTTCCGTAACATGAAGATTTAATAATATCCTATATTTCCACGACATTATCAACCCAAACTTACATCTATGAGTTCTTATGTGGACTCAGATTCTGATTGGATGTGATTATGTGTGATTTCCTGAAATTTGTTTCAACAAAAACATTATAGACAATAACGTTTTTTCTTTCTTGTCGATCTTTCGTCTCTACATACTATACACCATACCTATAACTAAAGATCAGTAACACTACATACAAAACAAGAAAAAAAAAAATCGCTGCCTTCCCCAGGGTCTTTTATGCAATAAGCATTTGTTCAAAATCGAGTTTTTTTGAGCTATTCGATCTTTTTAATTAAAATGAATAAAAATGTATGATAATGGTGTGAATATAGCTAGGATTAAAAAATAAAAATATTCTGTAAGGATCGTTATTGGATAATAGAATATTAGTAGGCGTTCATAGTGCTGATGTGATAAATTCAGGTTATATGACCCGAGAAAAATTATGGTATTGTTTGTCATAGAAAGTCGTGTTTATCTTTGCAACAACAAAATATTAAAAAAATACTATTTAAAAAATTAAATCATGGCTGCAGAATGGTGTAATGAAAGCGTGCTGGGCAAATAACTCAGAGGATAATTTTTATCTTGCAAATCTCAGATTAGCTTTTGCATATTAGTACCAAACTCTGTTTGGTACTAATATGCAAAAGTTTTTAATGTAACTCTCTGAGTTGTGGATGTGTTGCTGTAACACATCCACAACTCAGAGAGTTACATTAAAAACTCCGGACATTTTGTGGAAAAGTTAAAAAACATCAAGATATCGGATAATGATCTTCTAGTTAGCTTAGATGTCACCACTCTCTCTTTACATACGTTCCTGTAGTAGAGGTCATTGACATCTTAAGTACTTCTTCCCACAAGATATAACCTCATTGTTTGCTCACTGCCTAAACTCCAACTACGTTTCTTGGAAAAATAAGATATATCAACAATTAACAGGCTTGGCAATGGGGAGCCCACTCTCACCTTCATGTGCTGACCTCTTTATGGAAGACTTAGAAAACAAAATCTTATCGCAAATTTTTCCTAAACCTAAAATTTGGTTTAGATATGTGGACGATATCTTCATCGTATGGAACAATAACAAAGATGACATATATGATTTCCTCAAAAACATCAATGGCTTCCATCATTCTATTAAATTCACTCTGGTACTTGAAAGAGAAAAACAACTACCGTTTTTAGACATCTTAATCAAAAAAGAAATTGACGGCAGTATAAATCTATCAGTGTACAGAAAACCGACCAATACAGGTCGCTACCTACATTTCAACTCCTCCCACCACATCTCACATAAACTCAGCATTGTACACATGTTAAAGAAAAGAGTGATTCGCATCACAACGGACAACAAGACCCTTCAAGATGAGTTAAAATTTATTTCCAACAATCTGTACTTGAACGGATATCCAAGAAGACTAGTCGATAAAATTCTTTTCTCTGAACCACCATAAAGAGAACAAGAAGATATTCAATATATAAAAATGATTGCAATTCCATTTGTAAGTGGCATCTCCAACAAGCTCGCCAATCTCCTCAAACAACATAAAATAAGAGTAACATTCAAACCAATAGAATCTATTAGTAAACTACTAAGATCTCCAAAAGACAACCATCCTTTCTACAAATACGATGAGAAGCCTCGAAATCAGGCAAAAGGAGCACATTGGCTATGTCAAAAACAACAGATAGGACATTTCTGGCCTATCGTCTCATTTCTCTACAACTCGCCATGTCATCGAGTGGGACAAAAGCTGTTCCCCTTACATAGAGGAAGATTACCATTCAAGAATTTTCAAAGAGGCAGCCACAGTAGCCGTTCTACTGTCAACCTTAACAGAAATCAAGGCCTAATACTCCCAGAGATATGGAAAACCCTAATCAGAACCTTAGAAACGGAAGAAATGAACTTTAATACAAACTACAGAAAGTTCCTCAGCAACAACTAGCTGATCTTGTACACGCGATACGTGTTTCACTCACGTTCGATACTATTTTATTTGTAATTATTCTAGTCAGTTTTTTACAGTTATTCTTGTCAGTTTGCAGTTACGCATAATTGTGAGATTGTTTAAACCTTTATGTAAGCCCTGAAGATGCCAACAGATAAGTGTGGCGAAACTAGTTGGTTCAGTTAATAAAATTGATCAACACTTGATCGGTAAACCAAAAATATTATTAATTTATTTATTCAATAAAAACTTTGTTTCCATATAGAGGTGTCAATTGTAGGAAACCTGAACCACGAAAAGTGCTTCTTACATGCCATGAAAAATGAGTGTATTGAACATATTTTAATGTCACATTAAACTTCCTTCACTGTTCTTTTGATGTACTGGGATAAGTAAATCAAATTTATTAAAAGAAAATACATACTACCCAGATGATATGAAGGCATTTGAAGATATCATTAGTTTTTAAAAATGAAAACATTGATCAGATTCCTTGACGATTTACAAGCCTCAATAAAATACTTTCCATTAGGACTGAGTCTAGCTACATATCTGTTTAGCAAATCCAAAGTATATATATAAGATAATAATACTTGGATACTAACAATACTTGGATACGTTCGAAGATGGATAGATATTTCACTCAGGTTTTGTGCTAATATTTACACATGTTGTTTATTCTAAATATTTAAAAGTGCAACAACTGTTCAGTGAATATCCAGATTCGATTCATGTGTATTTCTTAAAATGTTATTCCAAGAATATTACCTATCTTTTACTTATTATTTAAAATCGGGTTTTTCATCCTCAAGACAGGCAAGGGAGTCTTTTGAACACACAGATCTACAGTCAGAAATACTTGCTCTTAGAGGATGAAGCAGGGAAATGGCAACTGGCTCGGCTGCTTAATTGCCTAATTCTGATAAGTGGGGGATAATTGGATGGACGGAATGAATTGCAAGGATATTACTTTATTTCTCGGGCATGGTGTCTCTGATTTCACATCTCATCTGACCACGTGTGTAATCGGATTGGTAATATTTTATTACTAGTAAAAGGAGATAAAACAAAGTAATAAGAGGCAAGCAATTCTACTGGATTATTAAGTACTGTACTAAAGAATACACTTTAGCTAAAACCCCTACGGTCTTCTATCGAGGTACTCGCAATACTACACTTAGGACTAGCATACTAGTGTTTGGAATTTAATATTTGTAACAAGTTTTAATGGATTGAATAACCATATATATGTACTATTGTACATAATTGTACTATTGTACTATTATATTGTCTATTTCGTTTTAGGACATTTTAAACGCGCTAATACAAATTAAAAATTAAAAATGTTAATATTTTTTTTCTTTTTGTAAATATAAGACATTTTTTCTTGAAGACTGAAAAATAGTTTATTTCGTTGAAATAACGTCAATTCAAATATTGTGAAGGATCCAATGAACACTTTAAACGCTTTTTTTCGTCCCATCCTTAATTAGCCTATCGGAAGTAATGCAAAAAACACAAATCGGAGTTTAAAGAATACTAATTTATACGTAATATAGATATCTCGTGATCTTAGTTCCTTAATGTAAATGAATTAAATAATTCCACTGTAACTAAAATGCAGTCGTTATCATTGAAAAATATAAACAGACCAAGTATTATAATTAAATAGCATTCGATACAAGTCGCACAGTAGACTTAACCCAGAGAATCATGGAGAAAAACCACCCTCTGCTATGACATCTCTTATTTTAAATAACATCAGCATGTTTTTTAAAGAAAAGTAGAATTCAGTAATGTGTTATTTCTGTTGCTGTGTAGGAATTATTTCATAAACTGCTTCTGCTTCCAACACACTAATTAATACCTTGAAATTGTTTCTTATTTTAAAATTTTCATAATATCTGACTTGCTTCTGCTTCTTGCATTTAAGATAAGTGAAACACTCGATTTAGTAAGTCTATGTTCCTTATATTTTTTCTCTGTCTGACTGATAAGTAAAAATATTTTCGTGGAAGAAACTGATTATTGCTTCCATACAGATTCATACATTTAATCCGCATGATAAACGGATTAGATATTATTTGAATAACATTCTGAAAAACAAGTTGGTTTTTTCTTCAGATCGTTATTTTTCACATATCCACCACTGCTACCTTTTTTCTAAGAAGGTCACGTGATTTAACGGTTCCCCGTTATTACGTGATTTATTTTGTAGCATTCAAAGTACAAACTTAAAATTTACAATTGGTTAATAGGGCCATTACATTACGAAAGCACCGACATCAGACATCATTCTGCATACAGATCGTTTCTAACATCGTTGAAACGATCAGTCAACTATCATTATAAGTTCCCAGCCATTTTATTTTTATGTTTTATGTCTTCCGTTTGCTGTGTTCGCTGCGAAGATAAAGAATAGTTTACATTGCTCTGAACTGTTCAGTCTGTGCATTTAAGAAATAATTTTGGATGAGCTCTAAGCTCTTTATGTTCAATCGCCATAATACGGAATTCCTGTCTTTCGCAAAACTCACTATACTTGCAATCAAGATATTAAATGGTGTTCTTTTCCTTATTTGCTCTTCAATAAATGTTTGAGGGATGAAATAAAATCTTAATTTTTGTGAAATCAAAATTATAGAATTTTGTATAAATGGAATTGTCATTGCTGTACATGTAATATAACGAAATTGCATATATAAAAATATGCTACTTAGCAGACCGTGGTTTCGATCTACGGATCTCTCTGGTTATGGGCGCAGCACACTTCTACTCCGCCACTCTGCTATCATTTTTATTTCCTTTGTAATTTTTGAATTCTAGAATTTGAATTCAAATTATATTAAAAGTTAATTGCTGAAAATCGTGCTGATAAGCGCTATGAACTTGCATTGATATCTATTCTATCAACTGTTACTCGAGAAGCATCGCTGCTGATTAATACAGCTCATTCATAGAAATATACAGTCATTGGCTACTCTTGCATTTCTAACAAATTTCTCGGTCATTGCCGTTTTCCCTCCAGTGCTGTATCTGAAAAGTTAAATTAATAATTTTGAAAATAAATAAATAAAATAAAACAAACATGACAGCAGATTGGCGCAATGGAAGCGTGTTGGGCCCATTACCCAGAGGTTCGAAACCACGCTCTGCTAAGTAGCTATTTTTATATATGCGAATTTGTTATATTATATGTACAGCAATGACAATTCTGTTTATACAAAATTCTATCTAGTATTTCAGATCTTAATTGTAAATACTGCCGATTATTTTCCATTTTGTACCAATAAAAACCTTTTCTACTCTTCTGTACTGTATAGGATTTTACCATACCAAAAACAGAACATAAAAGGGCTGTTTGACTTTAGTATTTTAATTTTAGTCAGAGTTTTGTATCGTTTTTTAGGATTTATGCTAGCCTTTAATTTTTAAGAGAGCGGAAGGATGGGTATGTGTGGTTTTTCGACGTTAAATCTTTTCTCATTTGGTGGGAATTGTAGCCCTTAACTAAGAAGGCGTTGTGAATGTGATCAAGTTAATTAGCGAAGGCATTCTTATCAGAACATCTCAATTTTGCCTTGTTGGAATTTTTTTGATAATTGCATTTCGATGTAAGGGGAGATGTGACTGTTAGTGAATGTATCTACTTCGTGTGGGTGGGGAGTTATTTGTAAATAAACGTAGAATGTCAAGGATTCATCCATATGGTGTATAATTATCATGTCTGCGAAAGGAAGAGTGTTCATGTTATCTTTTCTTACGTGAACTGAATACTGGGATGTTCGTCTAGATGTGTTAGATAGGTGTATATAGCAACAGGGACATATGATGTGTATATCACATCAGTTTTGTACAGTAGCCAAAGGTGTTGCATAGACGAAGGTGTTGCATAGACGAAGGTGAACAAGGGATAAAATGTAATGATTAGTAGGCCAATCTTTGATGCGCTTACTTCCAATTCATCTAGACATGATTTTAACTTTGAATATAGTTACGACCGAAGCAACAAAATCTGTGATGCCGTATATATTACGACTGATAAATTCGCATGTACTTTGGCTAGTCTTCCGCAGCTAGAAAAACCCGAGTTACCTGATGTCATGACGGAAGATACTTATAGTGTTCACAGGACTTCATCATTTTGTAAGGAAAATTCAAGATGCATTGTTCTTATTATTGAGGACTCTGAATAGGAGAATAACTTCCTCAAGGAATCCAATGAAGTTACCGCAAACTATACGTCCATTTAAGATGGCTTTTTTTTTGCATTTATTGTGGATTTTATCATAAGATAAAGTAAAATTCAGTTGATCTTAGCAGATGCGTAACATCATCATAGATTGGTAATATGGTCGAGAAATGCATTTTTATTACCTATCTATATATCTAGCTCTCCAACATCTCTCGAAAACAGTTGTGTCAAATGACTATTTAGCCTGAAGTCCAATAGAGAGACTAAAGGTTGAGTCAAATGAATGATCCTTCAATATCAATTTCTTAAATTATGCCATTGATGAGGAGAGACGTATGCTATGAAAGTAAACCGTTTGTATTGTAGAATGGAACCAGTAATTTCTGGGACAACTAGAACACGTATATCCATGCATATGGAGAATGTATCAAAAGATTCAAAGACTGCATTTTCTGGAACATTTATCTTGGTGAATGTGCTAAAAAAGGTATTTTAATGAAAAAAAAAATAGAATATTTAAGAATGGATTTTTCGATAAATGCCAAAACTTGATCAGCGAGTCTTAGTGTCATTTTTATTGATTGCATATTTTTTGTATGGCGTATGACTTTTCAATTGTCTAAAAAGTGAAAGTAGTTTCAGAAGTTTCGCCGTGTTATGCGGTATAGTACTCCTACTTATCTTTACCTTTTTTCCCCTGCTATTGTTAAAGTGCTTTCCGTGTCGTGTTTTTTTTTCTGTTTTTTTTGTCTAGTTTCTGGCTGTAACTGGGGGTTAATTATTATCAAGAAAATCCTCTTTGCTAGATTTTTTATATTGCTCTGTAAAGCATATTTTTCAGCGCTTTTTTTTTAATTTCTGGTTTGATATCAAGTTAACTTAGACTGTAGTTAAATTTTTTAAATTGAATTTTTTTATTAATTTTCGAACAAAATAGCCTTTATATAAACCCACATCATAATTTGGAATTTTTCCTCAACATTCTATAAATGAAACAAACACGCATTGCAGTCTACTCATTGATTGAATATTAACAATATATTTGTTCAATGTATTGATCACGATGCTTGTTACTCTCATGTAAACGCACAGCTTTCATTATAACTGTGCTTATATATTAAGCTAAAAACATGACTACATAAAAACAAGACTAAGCTTGACTACATATTTCTCTCTCTCTCTCTCTCTCTTTTTCCCAAAATATTCAGTTATTTCAGTAATAGCAGATTTGGATAAGTAGGAAGTGCACAAATCCTGTATTCCAGAATCTTATAAATCGAAAGCAAAGTTTGAATTTTTTTTTTTAATTTAATTTTTCCGTCGCTTTATATTCAACGCAATCCTTTACCGAAATTTAACAATTTATTTTCATTATTTTACTAAAGTTAGCTACTCCAGGATTCATAATCTTATCTCCGTCTCCTTTTGAAATCTTGGCACGCTTTCCACTCCTCTATTCAAGGAAAAGAGCACCCTGCATACTGAATCTATTGGACATCTTCCTGGTTTTTAAATAATTGCTTGAAACCTATTTTATTACGTTGATGAATTCTTCCATGCAAACTCGATGCATTAAAGTAGCAAACCAATCTAATAAGTAGCGTTATAAATGCTGTCTGATATGATTTCTTTAAAGTAGAGAAAACAAAATTCTCTGTTGTTTCGTCAATACAAAGATCGTGTCGAGTCTTACTGTGGTCGTCTGAAGTACATTTTCGCTTTTTAATAACAACAAAAATCTCAATAAATTTCCTCATAAAAAAGATTATGTTGACTACATATTATTTATTTTAAGGTTTGCTGACGGTCAATTTATCAGCTGCATTTCCATCAGTAATATTCTTTCTTTAGCAAATAAAAACAAACATTAATCTTGGAACAAACCGACTACTTTGTATGAAACAAGGTGCGTCACTGAGAGTTTTTGACAGTATTCTAATGGATTCGTCAATGCTTGATTTTTATTGGAATCATGAGATCCATAGGGATCTCATGATTCCAATAAAAATCAAGTTACAAAACATTATAATTGAATAGATGATAAAACGGATGGTGAACATCGATCTGTCTACTTGAATACTATCAGCGATCTAAACTTTCAATTAGAGAAATTATTCTGATTCATATCTTATTTTCAAGTGGTTGTTTGACATTGCTTTTGTTTGGTTTACAATAAATACCAATTCACTGTGACTAAATCAGTCCGTTGATATATATGAGGATACTTCACTATTCGATTTCAGATGTTGCATGTAGACATTTACAAATTTCTATTTTTCGAATGCTTATAAAAACGTTTAAGTAGCCCATATTCGTGTGGTATAGATTTCATAATTAAATTATTTATTATTTTCCCAAATAAAACCAGATTTCTTTGTTAGAAACGAAGGAGGTTAGTTCATAACTGATCCCATTCTATGCCATTTCAATTCTGAAATGGCAGAGAATGGGACTTATCGTCTTCACCGGTACAATCCCCTTTATATATGAATTCCTAAGCTTCTATTTAACAAAAATGTAAGAGCAATAGCATTCATTCTTCTTGTTAACCTTCAGTCACTGCGCAGTTAACCTTCAGTTTGCGTAGAACAAACATTCTTCTTGTTCTACGCAAACAAGAAAAAATTTTTATGTCCTCCTCACGAGCTTCGTTAAACCTAATTAATTTAGTGCAGATTGTGCAATGTTTTGTTTGCAATCAGCATTTGTTAAAAACAATCGAGTTCTGAACTCTTCCATATCCAGTTTAATTAAAGTTATGTAAATTTATGGTATTAATATTATTATAGGATTATAAAAGAAAATTCCATTACTAGGACTATTATTAGATAACAGGATATTTCCCATTTAATTTACATTGCTTAGATATTAAATTCAAGTTATATAAGGTGAGGAAATTTATTATGTTTTTTTTGTTGTAGCAAACTATGCTTATCTCTGCCTAACTTGCTCGCTCTGGCAATAATAGATTCTAAACTTCTTACTTCATTACTCCATTCTTCATGACAACTTTTGGTAGGATTGTTTTTTTTTCTATTTTCTTTATTCACTTTTGTAACTTTTGACGTTTCCATTTATTTAAACTTAATCCAGAAACGCTACACTCGAGAGCAAACATGGAACTTTTTAAGCCGCTTTAGGCCTTCAATAAACAAGGAAGTGGGTTCACACCCGAAATGAAATTGATCTCTCACCTAAAGACAATCATAATCATCCATCCTCACGTCAGTATTCAAATGCGCAGCATGATGGTTGGAGAGTGGATACGATATGCAATCGGTTAAACTAGGCTGGCAATTAGTGAATGATAATTAGATAATACTACGGAACTATAGTTTTGCAAAGAAATAATCCAATATTTTCTGGACGACTAGGAGAAAATTTGCGATTCTGAAAACAACTTCAGAAAGATATTATAAACTTAAAAGAAATACACGAATCTTTCGGTATGATAATGTAATTATGATAATGGAAGGGTTTTAAACATCATGATCCAACTACTGTCCGACCACAGATGCAACACCCCTCGACACTTCTGAAGAAGGCGAATCTATTCCGATAATAGGGTAATCAATGCGTTTCGGGGGATGAGTGTTTATTATTAAACATCGGAAAATTAGCTTTCTTTTTGGAACATTTCGTTTTTAAAGTGGTAACTATTTTGCTTGTACAACAGTTGGGAAATTTTACGTATAAAGAATGTGATTTCGAGTGTTGGTGATGAATTCGTACATTGCCTTATTCTTTTCTCAATTTCAACACGAAGTCACTCTTATTGCCACTGTGCTAGCCAAGATTCTCGCATCTGCAGTCGGACAGATCGAACCTGTACTGACTGACCTATGAAGGTCTATCCTTCAGCTCTAATACCTACCCGCAAAAAAAAAAATTGGCTTGTATAGGAAAAAAGGAGAGGTTCATGGCTCAGCTAAATTACCCTCAACCGATTGCATAAACGCCAACTACAATATGCGTTATTTATGGCTTTTCTTTACCTCCCTCGATTCTTTCCTTCTCGTGATGCAGCGCTCTTAGCATCTCTTATTTAAGTTTAAGCATACAAAGATGCAGAAACGAAATAAATAAATACCAAGCTGCTAATAGTGTTTAAATAATTGTCGTAAATATTTAAATATTTATGATAAGTATTTCCAAATTCTATTCATATGTATTCCTTAAAATTACATTCCAGGTATCTATGACTATCGTTCTTAATACCTCTTCATTTTGTAAAACACGTCATTTTATTGGGTAACGAGTTCTGTTTATCTTCTTATTCGTTAATTCATTATGGAAACAAGCATACCACTGAGTGTCAAGTTAGAGAATTGCCATTAAATTCATATAAAAGACACAGAATGCCATTCATAATTGAAAAGATATTACTTTATTTCCCTGGCATGGTTTCTCCGATTCAACATCTTATCCGGTTGGTTATTTGGCATCTGTTTCGTAATATTTTTGTAGTAATATAAGAACAGCAAAATAACAAGAAAAATTACGAGTTCCTGTGGGAATAATACTATACCCTGATATATTTATTTCTGAAATATTGTAATACATATTAACTTCCTTAAAATAAATAGTTCAAAATGTCAACTTATGTGATATGCTTCCCAATAAAAGCAATTAGATATTCACATTTGATGACTATTTTGCTATCAGTCACGTGATCATTTTATGGTAGTATTAATATTTTAATCATTATGGTAGTATTAATATTTTATTTATTATAGTAGCATTAATATTTTATGGTAGTATTAATTTTAATATTATTTAATCTTTTAAAATTACAATTCACACGAATCTTTCATTTAATAAAAGTTAAATATCTTCTTCTTCTTGCCTTCAAGAATTAGGCATTTGTCTGTTCCGGCTACAATATATATTAGGAAAATCTAAATGTTTATAATCCTTTTATTATTAATTTTAATAGTTTACTAAAATATATAATAATTTATTTTAAATTTGAATCGATCAGTATAATCAAGGGTGACGAGAAAAATTAAGTTACACCTGATTTAATAAATTTGAACACGTTCTCATTTCTCCTTTGTGATTTTTTAATGAAAATAAATGCAGTTGTTTCTTTAAAATTTGCTGTAGGTTCCTTCGGTGTGAAGAAATTAAATTAAACTTTAGTCAAGGATGCGAAGATTATCTGCTATTTTGTTTTCAGCTGATAAATGCTCATTAAAAAAATTGCTGTTTTTGGGAAAAACTGTGGAAAACAGTAATCAAACAGAAAGATGATACCGTCAAAATTAACAGCCATAATGCTTTATTCGTGACCGTAGATTCCTTGTTTCTGTCTTTGAATAATCTGCCTCTGTATCACTGAAAGATAAAACAGATAAATTTCCAAGTTCACGTGCGTTTTGATAGGGAAGAGTGGCTCATCGAGAGAGGCGTGGGTTCCCATAAAATGAGTCGATTATTTTAATAACCGAACGTGATTTTATAATTATGCTAATATATGAGATGTCCGTTTACATGTATAAATTAAATTATAAACTTTTAAATAATCTTGCAATCGTTCGACCTCTTTTACTTCGTATATAAATGAATATCTCTTAAACTTGGGATATTATTTAAAAAGTTCATAATTTATAACTTTCTTCTTCTTCTCCTAGCATTTAGTACAAGAGGGACAAGTAGTTCAATAATTCCTTTTCTCCTATCTGGCCAAAAACTAGACATTCTTAGACATTCATTCATCGTACTTA
The DNA here is from genome assembly GCF_054136105.1 of Typopeltis vanoorti. NCBI lineage: Eukaryota > Metazoa > Arthropoda > Arachnida > Uropygi > Thelyphonidae > Typopeltis > Typopeltis vanoorti. The sequence goes on from NC_143553.1 coordinate 120,522,040, forward strand.
TTGTTCATATACAAATTCATAAGCTTAGTCCATATCACACAAAGAAATGTGCGAAATGTTCTCTGAATTATTATTTTTTTTTTTTAAAGATAGTCTTTTCCTAGTAACCATCACAGTTAATAGATCATTGTACTTTTACAGCATTAACTTCAAATATTTAAATAGTCATTAGATATTCTCATTACAAATTAGAAGTCACATGATTCTTTTTTATTTTTTTTCATGTTTTACGACTTCCGTTCGCTTCCATCTTCCGAAGTGTAAAATGAAAAGTGCAATTCCAATGTTTTTCTGGTTGCTAAATTATACTGTCGAATTTTCAAATCTGCCTTAAGGAATTTAATAAATTATAGCTTATTCTTTAGTCCTATTTTTTTTTAGATTAGTCTATCTATCTTATACACATTATATATATTAGTTTCTCCGCTTTTTAAATTTGCTGAGTGGTTGCAGTTTACATACATAAACAGAACAAAGAATAGGAAAGAAAGTGTTGTTTACTGAATATTTGTGGGATGCATTTGAAGTATTTCTGGATCTTGCGGAAATTTATTAAAATCAGTCGATTCTTGAACTTATTACCTTATCCTAATTAACCACATCGACTTTCAATACAGTCGTCTTAACACCTACGATAAATGTCTTAGCGTGATAGGAGCCACACATTTCAGAATCAAACAAGCAAACGTTTTAAATTTTTTCTTCAAAACATTTAAAAAAAGACATTCCGGTTTTAAACTAGTATTATAGAAAAATGCAAGAGATAATTTTCTGGAGTTTGCTAAATTAGCAGACTCCAGAAAATTAGCCAAGTTACTCATACAAAGGGAGAAAGTTCAAAACATCATTAAATTTGCTATCTTCTATACACGAAACTCGTCTTTGTTTCGCTTTTTTAATCCAGAACCGGAAGTTAAACTGTTTGCAGGCATTTCAGATTTCATATCATGATTAGTGTACTTTTAAAGTTTTAGTCGGTTCTTTTAATGTCCTTCCACATTATGTGGAAACCATCCACAATGGTTCGCGCATTATTGATTTATGTTTGGTTCAACTCAATACTGGATCTTGGATGGTAAATATCTTTTCATTGGGAACAACAGCAATATTACAGTTCTGACAAAATAGAGTCACATGTGTCAAACAGAAATAAACAAAATATCTAGAAAATATGATTTTTATTAAGAGATTACGAATTGAATTTATTGTTCAATTTCACATTTCATGCTTAAACCTAATCTGGTGCAAAGACGGGCTAGATAGTTAAAGGTTTATAATACGCTTGCTATTCCAATATTCCTACAATACTATTCTTACTTACAGTTCAATCATATCAGTTAAAGCATAAAAGTATTAATTTGTAATGCTTTAAATGTATCAGCAGAGTGGCGCAGTGGAAGCGTGCTGGGCCCATAACCCAGAGGTCCGTGGATCGAAACCACGCTCTGCTAACTGTTGTCTTTTTTTTCCACTGCGCCACTCTGCTCAGCTTTTATTATAGCCATTAATGCTCATATTCTAGCCATTAATTAATGAATAGGGAATTAATGAATACTCATTAATTCCCTACAATGCTCAGCTCATGTTCTAGCCATTAACACGAGTGTGCAGTTTATTTCGTTTAGTTATTTTCAAATGCAGCTTTCTTTCTAAACCTTTCAAAAATGTACAATCTCATCATTGCATGTTCGGCAAGAGAAATTGTTGGATTGCATAGAAATTGCGATGTAAAGAAACTAAAGTAAATAAAGATTAATAAAGCGATAAAATGTTAGTGCACATGAAATAATGCTTGTTGATTTGGTTTGAAATATATTGGCACAAGGAACAGCAAAGGCTCTATCGCACCATGCTTTTACTATGGGTGCAGCATGGTTAAACGAAGTAACGAAAAATAACGAAATAATATCTTAATACAAAGAAAAAAAAATCGATAGTTCCTAAGACATTTCATAATCAGTTCATACTGTACAAGTGTATTACTAGTAAAAATTCCTAGTAAAAAGAGCGGACTTATGGTTAGATGATTGTTACATTGTTCACACATCGGTGATTCATCTTCCTTAAGTAGATAATAATGTGCACGTGACCATAATCTACACGAAAAATAGCCAAAATGACTTCGCCCTATTCTGTTTCGACGTAAACTGAACTGCGATGTTTAATTCCAGGCTTAATGTCATACAGCTATTAGTTAATGTCTTCTGCCAAGATAACTGTCACTCATTAATTTACTCTGCTTTTATTAACTGTCAAACAGTACCTGCAGAAATTATGAGCTGACCTAGTAGCTACATTTGCAGTTTCTCTTTACGATTGATTCCAATACGGCTAGGAATTCGACACAATAGAACCCCGATATTCAGGATCTTCATCAGAGAACAGATGTGGATAGTACGTAAGAAAACATATTGCCTGTAATGAACTCACCGAGTTCTGCAGAAATCCTATAATTTTGGTAGCTTTTTTCTCTCATATGTAAAGACGCAAGCTACAGTATATGTCATGCAGCTCAGCAATATAGTTATTGCATTCCGTTTACCTGGAGATAATCTGGTTTGGTTCGTCATTTGATTTTGTTATGAAGAGCTATCCCGCATTTACTCCTCAGGAAAATCATGTAAACATCACTTGATATGTCATGGTCTTGTTTACTTTAGACTCAGTAGACTCGGAAGTAATTTTTTTTTTTTTTTGCCATGGAGGTATTCTTACTCATATGTGAGATTTCTCTGACAACTCAGAGTAGCTTACCAGACTCATTTTAGCAGTTGTTTCAGCAGTGAAACCGTAATGCCAGGGATCGCCTACCGACGACCAGCATGCGGCCCCAAAGTGCACTTTTGGCGACCCATAAAATGTTGACCATCCTTGCATGGCATGTGGCCCGTATGTTGAATTATTTAAATAATACATTTTATAATATTAATAATAAATTAAAAATAATTTTATACTTATACATCGTGATATCCCCTTACAAGTTGGCGCGAGTCAATCGTGTGAGTTATCGTGAGTGGGGAAAACAAAAGCGACTTGATCCGACAACAACCGAGATTTTGGCGCACTTTTGCAGTCGCGTTCCCTGGTCCGTCTTTTAATATAATTCAATAACATCAACTATTATTTTCAGAGGATGTAAATTTGTTAAAAATAATTTCAAAAATTGGTTCAAGAAAACGTAAAATTGCAAAATGGAGGAAGAAGGTTTAATGATGAATGGAATAGCAAGTACTTCTTTACTGAAAATGGGGATAGGCCCCTTTGTCTTATTTGTCATAAACGTTCTGCTGTTATGAAAGAATATAACATCAGGCGTCATTACTAGAATGCCGTTCTTTATCTCATAATATCGTACTTTAAATATTTCTGTGTTTTTTAAGATTGATATAATAAAAATTGATAACTTAAGTATTTTTTTCACTCGCTATTTTCTCTTAATTAAACACTTGCTGCCCGATCATTAAAAATAAAAGTTCAATGTGCTGGATAAATAATTCAAGTTTCAGCAGGCTATGCCACTTCTTCAGCTGAATGATGTTGAAAGCCCTAGACAATACTTCTTGAGGTCTTCGGCAGAATCCAAATTCGGGTCATTTCAACAAACGGGCTTCGTCCCAATCGCTAGGCTATAGAGTTTTTCTTTATACCATACCTGAATTATCTGTTATATCATTGCTGTCGAATACAGAAAACTACCACCTCTGCATTTATCTTTATTCTCAAGCTTTAAAAACTGGATTTAACTAGAACGATTGCAGTAACTCTTCAAATAGATGTATTGTACAACTGTAGTAGTACAGTTGTACATTACATCTATTGTAGTGTACAACTGTTGTAGTACATTATTATAACAGTTATAATATGGATATCACATCAAAATATAAATAATCCTCTTACTCATTTTATTTATAAATGGATAAGGCCAAAAGAACTCAAAAAAATCTTTGAAAAGCTGTGGGTATCCGGTATTCACTTTTAGTGACGTTCACAGATAATATCTAGCCTTATTGGTTGCAAAGCTACAGATAACAGATGTCACCTTATTATAATAATAATAATCCTTAAATAATAAATAATAATTCTTAAACCGTTATTTGATATTACTGTTGGGAGATTTTAACTTCGGCAGCCATTTTTTTTTGTTTTTTTCTTCTTTTATATCCGAATATTCCCTGGAGGGGGAAGGATTGGTTGTCTCCTTAAAGATTACACCGACTTATTAAAAAATCTAATAATGATCTAGTTAGTGAAACTTCATTGAAATGTCTAAAACGATTTTTTTTAGTAATATATAATCTGATTGGATATAAAGTTTGCCATCAATAGCTCACTGATTATTATGACAGCACAAGTATGTATTTGCAAATTTAAGCCGATAATCAATCTTTAGTACTGCTCTGTGTGTACCGAGCTAATGAAGATAAACTTGTTTAGTTTCTTCAGGATTTTTACAACCTTTAAAAGTGTGCTCCCTGAATAATGGGGGATTATAGCTTCTTCCTTCTCTAACCTACACGACTTCAAATGTCCTCGGTGAGACTGCAACGCCGTTGTCTGTAGGCATTATGCGGATTGAAAAGGCTTCTTGTGTTGTCTGTAGAGCAGGAGAATGATTATTTGACCTTAATCCATCCAGTATTAAATAGGATCAGATACATTTATAACCATTCTTGGGTGGTAATAAAAAAAATTAAAAAAAACCTGTCTCTGTCTTTAAATTGTGGTCTTTTAAATTATCAAAACTGTAGTAACTAATTAAAACAGTTTGGTTACGTTTATTGATCAAAATAAAAATTCTGTGAATGAGATTTCATTCACATTAATCCAGATTTATTTCGGACGTGTCTCGTTCTGCACATATTTGTCCTGTGATCAGACTTAATCGTTACACCTACAGTACGAAATTGTGCAAACTAGTTGAATACATTGGTTTCCCTGTCCATTAGGCTGAGAATGAGCGTTTCCAGAATTTACCTCAGCTCCATACATCCAAATTTGTTGAGGTTTGGATCAATTGTTAAAGCAAATGCAGATTACAAAAATACTTTATCATATTTATATTCTTCTTCTCACTTCTGCGTGTTAGGCCTACTGACCTGTTACAGAGCTATCTTAATCCCTTATAAGTCGTATCCTTCCCGAGGATAAGGTTACTATCCATGCAGCTACAGCCATAGAATGTACCGAGAATGCTTCCCGGTACATTCTATGGCTGTAGCTGAGTGTGTTTACGGGTCCGGTTTATCTTGGGAAAAACCCAAGATAAACCGGGATAAAAACCATGCTGTCTACGCCCAAGACCGGCTAACTTGGCTATGTCTGAGAAAGATCCTTAAACTCCTCACGTCTGCGACCGGAATCGAACCCAGGATTTTCTGGACAGTCACCTGCGACTGTCCAGACCCGGAAAGTCCTGGGGGGAAGTTATCGTAGAGTCGAAGTAATCGTCATATTCAGAAATTCTGATGTGCATTGTCCTTCATGATTGGCCGTAGTAGAACAGCTTACAACTACCGGGTAAGTTGAATACAGCAGGCAGAAAATGTAACTTGTCTTTGAGGGAAGTGTAGTAAGGAAGGTAAATTGTTATATGGTCTGTAGTTAGCCACAAGTATTCACCTTTTTAGGATCTATGACACTTATTCTCCGTCAAGAATGAATTCTCTTCAAGTAGAGAAAACCCAATGATGAGTTTAGACAACATCATGCTGGCAGACTCAATATTATTCGAAAGATTCAATAATTTTCTCATCCAAAATCAAGGTATCTTTTTTCTTATTATTGAGAGTTTTAATACAAAATTACTTCTTCGTAGAACCCATGTTATGGCCACACTACACTTTCAGTCCACAGCTGTCGTGCGAATTTTCTGTTTTCTGTTTACATGTGAATTTTTTCGTACCATAAACTCACATCTTCTGAGAACCGTGGATTCATCTGAAAATGCGATGTGGTGGAGACATTCAGTTTTTGTTATTTATCTACCTCTTCCCCATGTGTCATAATCAGGTCAACCAGCTTTCTACTTAGTCCGAAGTCCTCGTTTGTTCAAAAATTTGAATATAAACTAGGTGACAGTGTTAAGACTTGAGAACTGCAATTCTGCCATCCAGGAGATAAGACGTAAGCCGTGAAAGAAAGCCAGTCATGTGGTAGAATGCCAGAGAAAATTTCTCGGACTGCTGGAACCTGAAAGTCCTTGCAAGGAGTGGAAGGCAGCGAAAGACTCAAAGATCAAGTTTACTAAGGCTTACTCTGCTAGGATTACTTTTTTTTATTTTATTAGGCTGATTAAGAATATATTTCATGAAAACTTTCATAAATGTAAACACAAAGCAGTAGTTTTATTTTTACGTGCAACTATGGATAATTTTATTTGGTATATGAATTTTCAATTGGTCGAAAAGGAGGGCAGTTTTAGAGGTTTAACAATGATGCCGTACGAAGCCACTATTTATTTAGTTTTTATTCTTATCGTAATCTTCTTAATGTTTTTAACATTCTCTTTATTTCTTCAGATATGTATTTCTGCTCTCGTTTGCCTTCTTATATTTTTACTTGCTGGTTTTGAATATGTTCATTATTAGTGAGATTATCTCATTTTCTCTTATGTTTTCATTTTGAGGTTATTTATGAGATTATTTAGCGTTTTTGTTTTACTTCAGATTAGGTTAGGAGTTCTTGAATCTTTCATTTATTCTTGAATTAATTTTCTTAACAATATTGAACATTAAATTTAATTCTCTTAATAGTTTGGAAATTCTGCTTCCGGATTTTATAACTCCAAGAAGACCTCATTGTACATTGAACCTGAACAACGTATTCGTTCAATGGGAAGATCACAATGAGTGCAGCTATCATGCTACCGCATGGAGGAACATATATTACTACACAATTAACTATTTTTTGCTTTAGCAAAATTTAATTAAAAAGAAGTTTGAACTGAGCTGCTTTGTACTGTACAAAGTCTTAACTGAACCATATAAATGTTCATGGAAATTATTTCAGATCCATTTCTTTTAAATAGAAAAGATAATCGAACACAATATTCTTTGTTGTCGCGTCGATAAAAAGATTACACTTCTGAAGCACTTTGCTGTGTTTAACAATACTCAAAAATTGCCTCTTGAAAGATTATCTCGGCTATAAACAATCAATTTACAGCACTTCGCCTTCTCCCGAGTTTTGCTTAGAGTTACATTGTGTGATTTCTCTCAATCCAATAGTTCATGGAATAGCAATGCTATTTTACTAGGCAATAACTATAGAAGAAGATGGTTTGTCTTTTTTGTCCAACAGTGTTCTACGTCTGTAATTAGAGTTCACAGAGTTAGTTTTCCCAATCCACGTTGGTGTGGTTTGGAAAAACATTCTTTCTCCATGCTGTGACTAAAGTTTGAACTTTCTCATCGTCTTGGTAAGCAAGCCCATTTTAGATGGATTAGTAGAAGGGGTTTATGGTCTGTGAGTAGCGCTTCGGTCATTTTCTACAATGTCTAGTCTTCTGTGTTTAAAGAATAAAAGTCTCTCCCTGTCGATTTCGATTGATTTGAAGCATATATAGAAATTACTACTCAGCCCTGTTGAGAACATTTCAGTATTCGAGGATCACCATTCTGTAGTATTGACACCTGGCTGTGTCCTTTTCACTGATGACGATTTTAATCTCATCAGGGAGTTGGTTCGAGTTTGCGGGTGGCACTTAAGTAGTGACCACAGTTAAGGCAATTATTATTTTTTCCCCAAAGATTGAAAGTTTACTGTTGACAGTTTGGAACTAATCAACATTATTTTAATGTTCTCAGCCCAGCTGGAATAAAACTGACTTCTGGTCAGAGGCTGATGTCGTCCATCGTATTTATTATTTATTCCGTTTTTATATTGATCCGATACGAGATGTTGAGGGACCTATAGGCACATCAGTGCCGTGTGTAGTGAAGATGAGTCAGAGATAGAAGTCTATTGATTTTTGAAGGATTGCAGGTTGTGTTGTTTGGGAATACTTCTTGAGGAAGGATACTCCAGAGAAAAGAAGTCGGCGAAATAAAAGCGGGTGAATAGAAGCAAATTCGGCTTGTTTGCAATTGCACAGTAATGGAGTGCTGGGTAGCTGCAGCTCTTGTATTAACAGGTGCAACAGAAAATGGTGGAATGATGATTGTGAATTCACTCGCGCAGTGAAAATGGAAGTACCTGTAAAATGAACACAGTGCTAAAATGTTGTGTCTGTGAGTTAGAGGGTGAAGCGAATCTGTAAGAGGAGGATCATCAATGAATGTAATTGCTCGCCTCTGGACTGCATCAAGGATCTAAAGGGAAGTTTTAGGTGCCCCACCCCAAACATGTGAGCAATATTTTAAACATGGATGAATTTGAGATTTACATATAGTAAAGAGTTGTTTGGGTGTAAAATAGACTCTTGAACGAAGGAGAATGTCAAGTTTGTTGGATGCTGAGGAGGAAATTGATGTGATGTGCTTATGCTCGGAAAGACTTGCGGTAACGTTAGTCATAGACAAAACATCTGATCTTGTCTGGTGATTTGTGCATTACTGAGGGGAAAGGGTGGATGAGCTGGGATTTTTTTTGAAAAAAGGTAAGATTATGTTTTGATTGCATTGAACATAACAAGGGTTGTCCTCGACGGATTAGAGGACAGTATGTAAATCGGCAGTCGTTTTTTTTGTGTTTATGTATTGTTGTTGTTTTGTATTGTTGTATATTGCGTTTATATTGTTGTAATTGCAAGCGGTATTTGTTTTGGAAAAACGTTGCATTTTATTGTTCCTTGTACTTAAGGATTTTTCCTTCACTAAGATATCGCCAAACTACATCCTTTCATTTTTGGAGGGTGTATAAACTTTGTTTAGAGTAAAACTATATGACGGCATTTACAAAAAATTTGCAACTGAATAAAAGTTCACTTTCAGTGAATAGTTGCTATGAAGTCGATTACGACAGAGAGTGGTGTAACCAATAACTGCTTATCTATCGATTATATCATTGTGGCTGGGGAGAACAAAGGAAGAACGAGAATGGAAATTCAATAAGATTTGTACCTTTGCTCTGTTCTCATCACTTCCTCCTTCCCACACACTCACATTCACTTTCTTACCTTTACACTTGAACGGTTTCAGCACAAAAACGGTAGGGCGTATTTCTTCTATCTTTGCGTTTGTCTACATATTTTTACTTCGCATAATTTGTATTATGTTTGATGCAACTCAATAATCGATCTTGGATGGTACAGTTTTTTTTTTTTGCGTTATGGGGGGGTGGGGGTTAGCGATTCTGACAGTTGCGGAGAAGAAAAAGCTGTAGAAACACGATATTAAACAGAGAAAAAGTAAAGAAAAATCCAGAAAATGCGATAAAACATGTGTATTGAAAGAATTGACCAAAGGACTTTTGTACGAGCTCCACAATGATAGACAATGTAAACGAGGTCCAACACTGCTTTTGATTCTGACGTCTAACTGAACGCGCACTTTGATTGGAAGTATGAGATTTGATGTATTAGGTTATCTTCTTAATATATATTCTCGTACTCAATATTCTGTGTTAATGTCCCCCCCCGTAGTTTTGGCTGTGTCACAGTCAGGGTTGCACTGCGGTTTCGGATAGCGTAGAATTATGAAGACAGATTCTCAATCTGTCTTCATAGTCAGTATTCCACAATCCTGATATCATTTTTAACACTCTCCTTTGCACTCTCTCCACTATATCAGAAGCGTAAAGGAAACCAAGAGATCAGACCTGTGCACAATAGTCCAACTGAAGTCTCATCAAGGCCTTGTAAAGAGGCAAAATGACATTCTATTCTTATTTTTACATGTGAACGTTCGTTTCAGCATTGCAATTATGTTTTGAGTTGTTTGCAGTCTTTGTTTTTGGCCCTTGAAATTCAACTTCCTATCTACTAAAACTCCAAGTTCATTAGCCTCAACAGCTTATTCAGCATAATCCCAACAAAATAATACGATATTCGATATATAATCAAGCTAACATGAATGAATTTACATTTACTGACATCCATTTTCCCATGGCCACAATTCTAGCCTATCCAAATCATTCTGCAAGTGCATATCAACACCATTCCTGATTACCCTGACTATCTGTGCATCATTAGCAAATAGCTGTAAGTCGCTTGTTAAATCCTTCCAAATATCATTAATGTATAGACTGAAAAACAGTGGACCAAGCACTGATCCTTGTACACCACTTGTTACCTGAAATCCTGCAGACTCATATCCCCCATATACCACTTTTTGATATATCTCAGTCAGTCATCCTCTTATCCATGTTAATATTCTATAATGCAAACCCACATCCTCCAAATTATGCAAAAATCTAGCATGTATTCTGCCAAAAGCCTTATCAAAATCTAAACCTATCACAGTGTATCCATTACGCTTGTCTTCAATGGTAACATTGTTATAGAATGTGAGCATGTTGCCGGTTGTGAACCTATGTTGCAGAAAGTAGACATTCACTGTGAACCCCTTTCTAAATGATAACCCTAACAAAGTTTTCCAAAATCTCCCTGAGACTCATATTAAACAGCCTGTCCAAAGGAATAGCCAATTCAGCCGAACAATCTTTTAGCACATGTGCTGATATCCCATCAGTGCCTATTGCTGAATTCTTATTCAGTTCGTGCAACAGCTCTAATACTTCGTCCTCATACACCTGCATATTCTTTCGTATACTCTTGTTTGCAGTCCGAACGACACAGTTGGACAACTTACAGATCACTATTGTTTTCTAGTGCCTTATACATGTAGCCATCTTTGCACACGTTTGATGGATCCAAACCGGATGCACACAAGTTAACAAAATCGTTCTCTCCTCGTCAATAATGATAAAGCTGATTTCCTTCATTAACACATTTATATAACATTATCGCTCGTACTCTCATAATCTCACTATTTATCCCTTTATAATTTACTATCCCTGACGCTCTGTATTAGGGCTCATACTGCATCCTATACATACCACGCATTTCCTCTTATACATATCCAGTCTTCGCTCAAATCACTCCACACACACACACACACATCTAAAAACTCGCATCCATTCCTTACACACAGCCTCCGCATCGAATGCTTTCCCATCAGAGCCCTTCTTCTTAACTACTCACGATTTTCACTTTCTCACTTTTCATTCTCGCCTCTTCCAACAACCCTTTAATCTCCTCTCTCATACTGAACGCATCGTCAGTTAAGTCGTTAGTACCGACTACAATTAGGATCTCGTTTGCTTTCTTTTTCTATTTTTGAACTGCTTCCTTTGTATTCTTAAATTTTGCTCCGGGATTCGAAGTTATAATTCGTTTATCAACAGCATATTTTATTACACGGTACCAAAACAGTTCTTTCTTTTTCAAACCACGTCACTTACCTCATTGCCATTACTTCCTGAGTTACCTGTTTCCGTGCTTTGTAGTTTTGTTTATTTTGCTGCTTAATTTTCTTTTTCTTCCTACGCTCATTTAACGCCTCTCGACTTTTTGTAATTTCCGCGTCATCGCTCTGATGATCTGCTTTAATTTTGATATTTTGTAGGTTAATTCATTTTTAGTAACCTCCTCCATATCTCCAATAATCTTGTTAGCAGGAGTAGTTTTCTTGTTGTCGGCTGCTGCTCTGATTAACATTACATTTCTTGTGCGTTTTTTTCGCACCATTTTAAACTTATCATTGAAATATCTTAATAAAATATGTTATAAAACACTAAAATCTACAGTAATATACTACAAAACAATAATATTAATATAGTATAAAATAATAATTTTAATATATTATAAAACAATAACGGAAAAACAGCATAAAATACACAAAAATCATCAATTTTACACGAGCGCCGAATTCATCGACCAACCACAAAGTATCCTCGCACCAATGTTTCTGCACACACACACACACACACACACACACACACACACACTTTTGAATAGGTTCTAGAAAAGATATGGAGGAACACCTGCCTGTTTACGCTACCAAGGCAGCTTACTGGATTTTGTATCGCAATTATCACAGCACATTCAGTTCTTCTAAATAACATTCTGCACTGTAAATAATTACAATTTCAAATTACACAACTGATGGCACAGATATCTATGCTATCTTCTCTTGACCAAATTTCTAATATTTTCTCTGATATTTTAATTTGAACTAATGCGTGAGATCGAATTACTTTACTTATTTTAGTACTGTCATGTTACTGCAATACCGATCCCCTTAGGAACAGCCTTCATTACACTCTGCTGTCGAGAACTGAAAACAAGTTCTATTTGTCCGTACCATCCACAGACGACGGCGATCTCATTCTTCACAGACTCTCTTATGACCACAGTTACGCCTCTTATGTTTCTTTTTCACTGATTATACACCCGAGATATCTCTCCTTTTTAGAATCCACTCAGCTTTGCTGTTTTCAAAAGTGTGGCTCCAGTCAAACGATCACACACAATCAGCCCTTCTTCTATCTCTGAAATATCCTTTGTCATTCCCATTGTTGTGATTAAAACTGTTCAAGATTACTGACCACAGCATTCTTAAACAACAGCCTACAACACGTGGTGAAGCCTGTGACCAAGTAGCTTGCATATACGCAGCGTAAGTTGAAGTTTATTTATATCTATATAAAGGTCTCTAATTCAGTAACAGTCACGTGTATTGTCTAATGTTACGATTACAGATATTGCTTAATATATTTCCTGATATGTATTATACACTATCTACCAATCATTGTCCCAACACATCTGTTGTTTAAAGTTATGTAACATTCCAGGCTTGTTAATAAAATGAAACCGTTACAGATAGTAGGGAATAGTATTTTCATCGTAGTAGATGAATACAGGTAATAGGGCAACATAACGTAAACTAGGTGACCTCGAGAGCGGTGTCATCCTGGAATATCACATCGGTCACATGTCCATACGTGAAGTTGCCACTCAAGTGGAGCATCCAAATTCAACGGTTGGCGATGTGACCAACAAATGAAGACGTTCTGGCATCACTCTGCAGGAAAACACCCGTGGCGGCCGCCGAAAATGATTGAGAGCGAGAAAGGTGTACAAATGGGTGGCGTTCCAGAGCGCCAGTAATTCAGTGGTGAGTACTAATACTTTACGAAAAGAACTCCATTTATTGGGTTTCCATAGAAGTGCAGCAGCACACATGCCGAATATGACAACAAAGAACAGAGTGGCTCGTCTGGCTTAGTGCAAAGAGCGTGTGAAGTGGACAATTGACCATTGGAAAACGGTACTCTTGAGCGGTGAATCATGGTTCGCCTGTTTCCAGTTTGATGGCGGGGTGTGGGTGTGGAAGCAGACTGGTTGACGTTTGTTACCACAGTGCTTGTACTCACAGTAATGTTTTTTTCTGGAGGAATAAAGGTGTGAGTTGCATTCAGCTGGTTTGGAGTGAGTTGTTTCCAGTGGATGGGTTTGATGTTAGAAAAAGTTGTTGTCCGTGGTTCCTTGAAGGCAGCTTAGTAACTTGATATTCTGGATAATCAGGTGTTGCTAACTCTGTGGAATTTTATGGATCGGACTATCAAGAAGACAATGCCTCATCCCACAAAGCTACAGCTGTTATGGAATGGTGCAAAGAGGTGGGTGTTAAACCACTGGCCTGGCCTGCGCAGTCCTGACCTCAATCCCCATCGAACACCTGTGGGATGAATTGGATTGGGGATTGATTTCCAGAGCAGCACTTCCTCGAACTCTTCCTGAACTGATGCTGCTTTGATGGAGGAATAGAGACAAATTCCACATGTTGTCCGTCACATATTGGTGGAAACCGTCCCAAAAAGGTTGCAGGAGGCATACAAGATATTAGGGTTCGTATGTAAATCGTACACGTAATACCATGAACATTTCACATTTACTAAATTACATTTTGTTGTTCTGTTTTTATATTTTCAAATAAAACAGCTTATTATTAATGTAAAGAGAAATAGTTCAGGCTCCTACGTTGACTGAAGACACGAGCGATGCCCTAAAGCTTCCATATTTTAGCCTTTTATTACTGAGTTTGTTGCTAACTCTGTGCATTTTAAGTATTGACACCAAAGGCAACTTCGATGGGAAGATTATATTCTCATAAGATAACTGTTCAAGATTTCGAAACTTCAGAATTTCCCACTATATTATGCTTTGAAACAAAGCTGAATCTTTCATAACAAATGAATATGTATGTGTTATATTTTAACAAATACTTCGGACGAGTTATTCTGCAGAGTGTGGGAAAATACATGTATTACATGATTTTATGTGGAAATGATTAAACAAAATATCTTTGCTATAAGAAACAGTTACTAAATAGAATTTTTTCTGTATTTTCTATATTTTCCATTAATTATAGCAATAATTGGCATGTTGTCTTTCACTAATTCAATTAATGCATTCCCATTAGCCAAGTGGTTCGCATATCTTCTCTCCAACTAATATGCAGGAGTTGAGAATTCATAGGTATCTGTATAGATATTTTCGAAAGGATTTGTTTATAAGAAAAAGCAGGATTTCATATTATAGAATTTCCCGGTGAGAAACCAATGATATTCTTATTGGATGCACCAAGGAAATATAATAATTAAATTTAAAAATTCAAACAAAAATGAAAACTATATTCCACCCAGGGTGGAATACAAAATAAATGGAAAATAGATTTCCATTTATTTTGTCGAATAAACAAACATTTTAAACTTCAGTAACTCTTATACGTAATATTACTCTTACGTTCATCATAAGTATTCCAAATAACGGTCTCTTCTTTTTAAATCATGTGTATAAATTTTAGATATACCTTTATTATAAGTATGAGATTTAGCACTTATTTAGTGTAAAGAAAGGTGGAATCAAAGAACATGTTACAGGTTTAGGTTCGCCGAAACACAAACTGACGAATCATCTTGCGTAGTATAACAGGAACCTGAATACACGAGAGTACCAATATTCAAGGAATGTACAGTATTTTATAAAACTGCCACAAGTGTTTCCTCAAGAACTGGTCAAAAACCATAGCATAAAATGCAACCTTTTGATCATATACAAAATGAAAAGTATTTCTTCATTCTTCCTGGCATTCGATTTAAGTGCTGTATTTCTCATTTCAACGAAAGCTTCACTGTATCTCGACGTTCTGCGGACTTAATTTGTAACTGTAAATGTAAAATTTGTTAATAATTGACGTATGACGTAACAAGTGAAAAAAGGACACATGTTAATTCAATGTACAGGTAAGTGCATTGTATTCTAACTAAAGATAATTAAAATCTACTCTTGCCATTTTACTCTCGATTTTTTTAAATACTTCGGTATTTAAAATATTGTCGCATTTTAAAGCATCGCACAAAACGGCGATGTTTACCTTTTTTGATCGCTGCTTTTACAGGTAGTTCGAAGGTAGATGGGTTTTTCTTATATAGAGAGAAACTGTGGAATATTCTTAACTGAAGAATCACACGCATGCCACACTTAATAACTTTTTATTATGTAAATATTTCGTCTTATGTATCATAACACGAAATATTTAACTATCGCGAACACAAAAACAACAACCGGTATTTAATTCAAAAAAACAACTGCGTATGTTTGAATTGGTTACACCGTCTTAAATATAAAAAAAATATTAACTTTGGCATAAGTCTGATTCTATAGTTAGAAGATAGTTGTTTGGCTATTGCGAAGGTGCGATGTTTATCTTTTAAATCACTCTTGGTCTGGTATTGCAATGGCAGAAGCTATTTGCTTTTTATAATTCGGAAATGTGATTTTTATCTTTTTCAATCACTTCATTAATGACTAGTTCGATGGCGAGATTGTTTCTTTACCAAAGCGGAAGGGCGAGCTTTTCTTATCACTGCCTGGTATAGTAGTTGGACGGTAGAAGAAGGTTGTTTTTGCCGATTGGGAAAGGCGAATTTATCTTTTTAAATCAATGCCTCAACTGGTAGTTTGATGGCAGAAGATGGTCGCTTATGCCGAAGAGGAACGGCGATTTACCTTTTTTAAATCACTGTCTTTGGTTGGTAAACAGTTTGACGGTGGACTGAAATGGGGTTGGAGGTGGGACTGATATTCATATATTTAATGCATGAATTTAACATAGGCGATGAATAAAATTAATTTAACTATTTAAATTTAGTGTTTATATATTTCTTGCAATCATGTTGTGTATTAAGCATTATTGCAATGAAACAGAAATGCAGTTATTGTGTACAACTGAAATTATGCGGTATTTAAAGAATTACAGCTTTAAATAACCTCTCTTTCCCATATAGGATAGCAACCACAGCTCATGTATTCGCATAATCTATATTCTACAGTTCTGGTATATTCTCTATCAATATCCTTTCCATTACCTAACAAATGAATCTGCATCAAATTTATCAAAGGCTTGTAAAGAGAAAAAAATATAACGTCCTTATTAGTTCATATCCCTATTTGTTTAAGCAATGCAATTATGATTTGTCAGGCAATGTTTCTCATATGTATGACGAATTTGAAATTATCTACTAATTATCTTTGATTCCTTGTCGGATGAGATTCTTCTGGGAAGTTGCTCACGTTTTATAATAGAATGACAGTTGAGTTGGAAAATTTTAATGGGTTTACTGTGATACCGCAGAACTTTCTAAAATCCTTTGACAGGATACCACATGGAATTCTAATCAGTAAACTACAGCACATATGTATTGAGATGGGTATATAGGGTTATTAAGATGGATAGAAGGGTGATTGATAGACAGATATCAGACAGTTAGTAATTCAGGAGTAGAGCCCGAACGAAACGAAGGGCTGTGACTAATGGCGTGGTTCTATGACCGATTCTGATTAATTTTTACATAAAAATATAGCAAAGGACCTGAGTGGAACTGTTCAGTTATTGGTGGATGATGCAAAATTTGGTAGAACAATAGTTAATATAAATGATATCAACATTTTGCAGGATGATTTAGAGAGATTGGCAGACTAGCCAAAGGTAATTAGATGTTAATTCAATGTGGTAAAGTCTAAGTTATGCATTTTGGGATGAAAAGATTACCAGCTGTATACCACGATCGCAGAACTGTATTCCACGAAATTCACGAAGCGATAGACTTTGGAATGTTGGCGGGTAGGGAGTTAATATATAGCGACAAATAGCAAAATGGCTAAAGCAGCTAATCAGATCACATGATTACTGAAGAATACTTTGTCAAGCAGAAAAAGCAGGTTATTGTTCCTCTCTATCGGGCTGTGAGAAGGCCTCCTTGACTACTGTGCACTATGAAATCCAGGCGACAGTGTTTCTTGTGGGTTGTGGAAACTGGCTGATAAGTGGAGAAGAGATAATAACTGAAATAGTCAAATTTCAGAGGGGTTTTTACGAGATTAATTCAGAGGAAATTTTTCAGAACAGGTGTATTAGTGGAAGAACAAGGGGCCGTCGATGGAAACGGAATAAGTGTGTAATTAGCAAAGATGTTAGAACTTGGTTTTTTGCTTGGAGAGTGGTGAATGAGCAGTATAGGGTGTCATGACTGGGAATGAGGTCAGAGTCAAGTATTGATAAATACAGTGCGAATGTTGGATAGTTCTTGACTTAATATTTCGAGCCTACCTTGTTTAGTCTAAAGACTTCTTGGAGTAACCCGTAATAATAAAATAATCCCGTAATCTGTTGTGCAGTTGCAGTGTTGAAATTATACTCGTACTTGGATACTAATGTCAACATTATACACCTTCCTGAACAGATTCTTGAGTACACGTTTCCTACTGGCAAAGTACTTTCATTATGTCAGACACGATTATTATTATTACTATTACTATTATTATTATTATTAGACGGCAGACAACAATCCATGGATAAATGATGACATACTAAATACAATTACTGAAAACGAAAATCTATGGAAAAAACTTAAAAAGTCACCCAGTAACACACATTTACAAACCTTATACAAAAACACAAGAAATAAACTAACAACAAAACTTCGTAGGGCAAAAAGACGCTACTACTACTTCCAAAAATTCATGGAATATAACGACAACATTAAGCAAACATGGGCTACACTCAACGAATTAGTAACTCGAAAAAAGAAAACTTCAGCACAAGATTTTATTGCAAAAAGCTTCGGTCAGGACACAAACCAAGAGTAACTAGCAGACTCATTCAACCATGTTTTCAAAAACAACATCACACAACTCAAAAAAGACAAACTACCAACGATCAACAAAAAAATACCAACACAAAGTCAACAACAAACCATGTATTTTCCACCCAGAACAAAACAGGAACTGAAAGAAGCACTCCTAAAACTGAAACCAAAGACCATTCCAGGAATAGACAAAATAAGACTCACAGACCTTATAACACACTTTGAACAAATAAATCCAATACTTTTGAAACTCGTGAACATAATATTCGACACAGGCATTATTCCACAACAACTAAAAACTGCAGTAATTACGCCAATATACAAACGGCAAAGGAAACGATACTCAGAACTACAGACCAATAGCTACACTACCAGTCATCTCAAAAATTATAGAAAAAATAACACACACCAGACTACAGAACTATTTACAGAAGTACAACATCATCTCACAAAACCAATACGGCTTTCAGAAAACAAAAAGCAGCACCATTACTTTATTAGAAGACATCGCCGACACAATAAACAAAGCTCTCGACAAAGACAAGTACGCCGTCCTTATACTGCTGGACCTAACCAAAGCATTTGATACACTTCAACATGACATACTATTCACCAAACTATACTCAATAGGTATACGAGGAACACTGCATACATGGTTCAAGAACTACCTCTCAAACAGAACACAAGTAACAAAAATAGGTACATGTCACAGTCGGAGTATACAAGTAAAACACGGTGTACCTCAAGGTGCCATATTATCACCCACTCTATTCAGCATATACAGTACATTAACGATGTTCATAACATATCCATAAGAAGGCAAATATTTCAATACGCAGATGACACTGCACTACTAGCAATCCACACAGACATTAACACAGCTCTCTGCAAAGCACAACAAGACCTAAACGAAATCACAACATACTTCCACCAAAACGCAATTCTAATCAACGGCACCAAAACACAGATGTTGATAATACACAACCCAAGAATCATACGCCCCGCATCACTATCGATATATTGTCACATATACCACTGCATTAACAACAAAAATACCTGCCAATGTTCCGAAATCAAACCTGTAACACACGCAAAATACCTCGGTCTCTATATAGATCTCACCTTAAATGGACAAAACACATAGAATACCTACACACCAAACTCCGGATCATCGCAGCAAAACTCTTCCAAGTTAAAGACATTATTCGACCCAACATAAAAAAACTCCTATATCACGGTCTCTGCGAATCCCTACTCAAATACGGAATAACAGTCTATACAAATACATCAAACAGCCACCTAACAAAATTAGAAACACTACACAATAAAATCGTGTCAACAGTGATATGGACACCTTACATCCAACAACCAATATCCGACAAGCACATGGCAATACACAGAATTCTGAGCATTAAAAACCTGAAACACTACATGACATTAACAAGGAATTACTTCAACACCACCTATCGAAACAACAGAGACGCATATCGTATAACACGACCTACGACAACTCTCTACATCCCCACACCCTTCAACAACTCGTACGGTTCTTTTGTGAGCTCACATCAGATACCCACGCAACTCAACAACTTACCAAGAAAGTTAAAACACGTAGATAACTACAGAACATTAAAAAACGAACTCTGGAAAATATACCAACAAAGTTAAGAAACCATTAACACTAATATACACATCACAAATCACTAGCATCCAATGCCTACATCCCATACATAAACATTAGCAACAACACAAAGAGAGCAGGCTAAATACCACTCTCTTCATAAAAGCTAACCCCAAGCTTCGAAGTTGGTGGGATTATCTTGCCTCACTCATCTGCATGTAATCATTATAAGCAAATGCAGAAATTTGTATGTATAATCATTCTATCTCTTCTTTCTCAATTAGTATGTTTGTGCAAAATAGAAAATATAATATTTCAATTGTATATGTGTAGCTGTGTATAATCACACTTTCTCAAACTTCGAAGAAAAAAAAAAGTGAACCGTAACGTGTAATATTATTGAAGTTGAGCAACTGTGAATTATATAATTGTAAATTATTACTATGATTATTATTTATAAAAAAAGAAAACATTATGTTATCATCATCGTTATTATTGAAATCTCATCATTGTAGAAAATGAAGAATATATATGCAGCGCTTAGTGCTGAACCTTGTTAAATAATATATTGAATGTTACTCAAGATGATTATTTTAAATATGTAAATATTTGAGAGATCAATAAAAAATATATAAAAAAATATTATTATTATTATTCGAAAAAAAGTATATAGAAATTTCTGCTTTTATTCGGAAATGTTACAAAATAAACGTATATTTTTCCTTTTTTTCTTTTTAATTCTATATTTTATTATATTATATTGCTTTTTCTGTGACAATCTTTAGTTAGTGTATTGCGAGTATTTATTAAAAGTTTCGGTTAAGTTTAGATATCTACTGTATATTCATAAGCTGAAGAACTGCTTGCCCTTGTATTCCTATATAATAATATAATAATATTGATTAAATAATTTCTTATGTGTAAAAAAAAAATTATTATTAGTATGGGCGACTCCAGTGAGTCCTTATACTCATACAGGGAGGCCCTAAACATCATGTCCACACACTATACGACATTCTCACAATATCTATCATACTTCGCCTTGAACTCACCCAGCGTCATAGCACCCACAACAGACTCTGGCAGCT
The DNA here is from genome assembly GCF_054136105.1 of Typopeltis vanoorti. Taxonomy (NCBI): domain Eukaryota; kingdom Metazoa; phylum Arthropoda; class Arachnida; order Uropygi; family Thelyphonidae; genus Typopeltis; species Typopeltis vanoorti. Next base: position 120,542,899 of record NC_143553.1, read on the forward strand.
TATTACACTCATTTACCACTCTAAAAGTAAAGAACCCAGCTCTAACACTCTTGCTAATCACACTCTTGCCCAGCTTCCATAGGCGACCCTAGTTCTCCCACCACCAGTCCTGATCTCAAAAATATCCTCTGAATTAACCCTATACAATTAACCCTGAAATAACCCACAAATCTTCAATCTGTTCTCATAAGGTTTATTCCATAGACCTGCTATCATCTTGGTCACTCGCCACTGCATCCTCTCCACCTCCTCCCCATCAAGAAGAAATCTAGGTGACCAAATCTGGGCACAGTAGTCTGAGCACAGAGGTAAAATAACTTGCTTATCTCTGCTCGTCAAAGTATTTTTCAACAACCAAGTGAGCTGATGAGCTGATTTAGCTACTATTTGCAATGTGTCCTCTAAACTTCATCTACCTATTCACCAACACTCCCAAGTCCCTGGCCTCATCAATCTCCTGGAGTACAGTTCCACCAATGTGGTATACTGCTGCTAATCTTTTAACCCCAAAATGCATAACATTAAATTTTGTCACATTAAATTGACATCCATTCTCCTTAGCCCAGAACTCCAATCTCTCCAAGTCGTCCTGCAAGATTTTGACATCTCCTGCATTCACTATTGCCCTACCCAACTTTGCATCATCAGCGAACAAACGAACTGTTCCTCTTAGATCCTTCCCTATATCGTTAATGAACAAATTAAACAGCAGTGGCCAAGAACAGTACCCTGTGGCACACGACTAGTCACAGGCCGTCTTTTGGACTCTACTCCTGAATAAACTACTCTCTGATGTCTATCCATCAACCACCTACCTATCCATCTCACCAATCCTATATCCATTCCCATATGTTGTAGTTTATGGATTAGAATTCCATGTGGTATCCTGTCAAATGCCTTAGCTAAGTCCAGCAGTATCACTGTAAGCCCATTATCCTTATCCAGTTCAGCCGTCACTGTGTTATAAAACTTGAGCTAGTTACTGAGGCATGATCTACCCTTCAAAAAGCCATGCTGTCCCCCGTACAGTATCTAATTTTCATCAATCCATTCCTGTATTTTTCCCTTACTACTTTCTCCAAGATCTTGACAACGACTCCTGATATGCTGATCGGTTGATAATTTGCAACAGTAATCTTGGATCCTCCTTTATGCAGTGGAAATATTTTCCCCTCTTTCCCCACCTTCGGGACTAAACCAGGCCGGAGACTCAGATTAAACAACATGGTCAAGGGCACTGATAATTCTTTAGCCGCTTCACGTAAGACCCGTGCCGGTATACCATCCAATCCCACAGATGTGTTTACATTAAGGTTCTGTAATAGACTAGTCACCTCCACTTCATTCATCACTATTTCCGTATAAACTAGTGGTTCCTTCATTTTTTCAATGTCACCACCTGTATGATATGCTTTCGCAAAGTGCGCGCTCAGTAATTCCACTATATCGACTGATTCAGTGACCTCCTTACCATCGTCATTCCTTAAAATAATTTTGCCGTGTACAGTTTTAATTTGCTTGCAGCAAATTGAAAGAACTGTTTGGGATTCTCTTCAGCTTGCATAGCTAGTTTCCTTTCGTAATCCGCTTTTGCTTTTTTTACCACACTCGTTTCTCTTCTGGCCTGCACTTTATACCATTCGTGTGCCTGCAGGTCACCTCTTTCTTTAAATTCCCTCCACAGTTTTTTTTTTTTTTTTGCAGCTCAAGCTTAATGGTGTTATTCATCCATTTAACCACTGCTTTTTTTACAATTCTGACCCTAGGTATACAATCAGCGATAATCTCCTCTAAATACTCTTTGACAACTTCCTCTATCGATATCCAGCCATTGCAGTTTTACATGCCATGGCACTGAACCAAGCAATCGCCTAAGCTTGTCATACTTTCCAGCACGGTAATTCCACATATACCCTGTCTTAATCGAAAATTCCTCACCTTTAGCCACCTTCCAGGTTATGATCACTCTCACCAATATATGTGGCAACATGGTCATATTCATTACAGTCAAATTCTCAGATGCTATTACCAGGTCAAGCACTGTCAAACCCCTAGTATTTTCAATTACATGCTGTCTCAGATCGTCATCCCTTAATAATTGAATAAAATACATTTCCTTCCTCAAATGTGTCCTCTCCTCCTTCCAATCAATGTTACCATAGTTGAAATTCCCCATAATAATTACCCTCCTTCCATTCATTTCAGCAATTTGTTTATGCATACTATCTCCACCATCTATTCCATCACCTGGTCTATAGCAGCACCCAACTGCATATTTTGTTCTGCCAGTCTCAATCTCACACCAAATAGCCTCAAATGAGCTCTTTACACTATCCTGCGATACAACTTCAATTCTCCTTGGCTGCAGTTCATTCGTTATCATCAATAACATTCCTCCCCCATTTTATTCTCTCTGTCCCTCCTAAACACACTATAACCTACACATTCTATCCCACTAACTATAACATCTTCTGTCAGCCATGTTTCACTAATGCCAATAACCTGGGGTCAGGAAGAGCCAATCAAGGCCAAAAATTCTTCCTTCTTGTTCCTAATACTTCTGGCATTAGTAAACATGAAATGCAGAGGTCCCTTTGTCCACCCCTATCTTGATGCGTTATTCTAACTATCCCATTCTGATTTCTTGTACTTAGTACTGGGTCGGGTACATTATATACATTCTTACACTCAACTGTCTCATTGATGTCTGCAATCCACTTCCCCCCCTCCTTGGATATTTCTAGTTTCCCTGGTTCTGCACATCCATTTTCACTTCATTCAGCAACACTTTTTTCCAGTCTCCGCACACCAAATCCATTCAAATGCAGACCATCCATCTTGTATATATCCTTTCGCCCATCAAACTCATTCCACACGTCCACGAATTCCACACCACACCGTCTGCATAACCTGCGCATAAAGTCATTTGCGATTATGGCCCTCCTTCTAAACTCCTCTCTGTGGTACCGCGGAAACATACTCACCATCCTAACTATGTCACACTTTTCTTTCGCTACCTTTTACAATACTTTCAAGTCCTCTCTCATAAAAAAAATGTATCTGCTTTCAATTCATTCGTTCCCGACACAACTATCAATTCTTTCACCCTCTGTTTTTGCTCTGATTTTATAGTGCTTTTAAGGAAAAATAATTTTTCCTTGAAAGCACTATAAAATCATTTCCTGAGAATCCTCATAATGTTAGTATTACCGTTCGAAAAGTGCCATAATGGTTAATTTTGGAAATGTAAATTATATACAAACTTTTTTTCGAAATTTTCAGTTGCTTGCACTACCCATTAACCAAATTATAGTTTATTTTAAACAAGTTAGAAATGAATACTGCAATCGTACATTATCGGTTTCTATTACAGAACATGTTCTTATATCATGAGTGCTGTTTTGATATTCTAAGAGTGTCTTTTTATTTCTCATTTATTTATTTCATTTCGCTTCCATGTTCTGTTCATAATAGGTTCTGCTAGCGTACCTGCCCTGGGAAATACGTTTTGACTCAGAGTCCACTATAAGCCATAATATATGATTGCACTTTTTAGAAAAGAAGTAAACATCAAAAATTAGATTTCTATGAGAGCTTTGAAACTTTGGAAATAATATATGGGGTTATTATGTTGCTAATATCTGTGTTATTATATTTTACTAATTTAAATTTTCATTTAATGGAAACTTAAAATATTTGTTCCAAAGTAAAGAACTCTGGAATCTCTTAGAATATCAAGGAAAGTTACTAATGAGCAAACATTCGTAGTTAAGTGATATTTCTACAGATTTTCTCAGAATTCTCATAATGATAATCATTTTTATATACTTATAGATTACACAATTTGGACTTTCTTCAGCTAGCGTACTTCATTTATATAAAAGTTACAGATGTAATAATTATTCTGAAAGTAATCAGATTCGAAAGATATAGCAATTTATACAGCCAATGAAGATGGAAATTTATTATAAATAAACGGTTATGAGAAAAACAAGAGCACTCTTAAGAAGAGCATGATTTCGATCTGCGGACTTGTGGGAGGGGGGCACGTTACCACTACACCATTTTGCTCTTGCTCTTTAATTGAATCAAACAAATTCAAGTTAATTAGTAAAGGAAGACCACTAGGATGGTCATTTATATGTTTCATGTAATTGGCATATTGTGTTATGGGAAATTTCACTGATGTTCAAATAGAAGCCTTTTATTTTTATTTTACTGTGTTTTGTTCATTATTCTTTTTTTTAACCTTATTATATGGAGTCACTGGCTTAATTTGTCTTAACTGCGTCTCTGTAGAATATTTCTACCTATTTAATTAGTTACATAATAGAATGCTTACGGCAAGGAAGTTTTCGGTGATAGAGGTAGAAAAAAGAATCTGCAGGACAACGTGAATTTATTATAGAATTTGTAAGAATATTAGAGTCGTTACAATCTGTACTCAGATCAGAGCTCCACGTTTATTTAATTAGAACCGAAATATAATCAGATGTTCACAATGTCGTCATATAATAATTAGCCAGTCAAGATAATTCCATTCTCAGAAAGAAAAAGTCCCGAATAGCAAAAGAAAGATTAAACAGAAATCTGAATATTTTAGTAGATAATGAACAATAATCGCATAGTGTGCTATTATTGATTACATGAACTGATTGTTTCCATCAGAAAAAGTGCAATCATTATAGAATACTAAAATAAAATTTGATTTTGGAAGTGGACCGGTGTTCATTTCGAAATTAAACTTACAAAATAATAGTTTTTTAAAAAATTAATAATAATAATTTATTACATATGATACATACATTACATAGTTTTGGTTACATATGATACAACATTACATACATTTGTTTACATATGATACATACATGTAGTCTGATAATTAATAATAATAATAATAATTTTTTTCGCAATAATAATTATGATAATTTATAACATATGATACATACATTATATACTTTTGATTACATATGATATAACATTACATACATTTAATTACATCTAATACATATTATTTTTATTTTTATTTTATTTATTTATTTTTATTTTATTTATTTATTTATATTTTATTTATTTATTTATATTTTATTTATTTTTTATCTTGGATAAGATGTTATTTCTCAGCTTTCATCCTCAAAGCTTATTTGTGAGCTTATCTGAAGATGACACCAGTTATTATTTATTGGTTTGTTGGCTGTGTTGGGAAGCTAAGAAATCGAAACTATGTTTAATAGGCTTGATTTCTTCTGCAGCCGTTGATTGAGAAATTCACACACACGCACACACACACACACACACACACACACACACACACACACACACACACACACACACACACACACACACACACACACACACACACACACACACACACACACACACACACACACACACACACACACACACACACACACACACACACACACACACACACACACACACACACACACACACACACACACACACACACACACACACACACACACACACACACACACACACACACACACACACACACACACACACACACACACGACAACAAAACAAAACGATGAATTATTTATCACTGTTTTCAGCCTGATACGCAGAATTACTGTATGGCACTTTTAAATTAAAAACAGGAGTTATTACGTGTGATTATATTTAACTGTCTACTTATCTGTCCACTTTATGCTCTTCGGTCCATAAAGCCGAAGCCCATCTCTTATTGTTTCCTTTGTCCCTTGCGATGAATTCTACTCTCTCTCTCTCTCTCTCTCTCTCTCTCTCTCTCTCTCTCTCTCTCTCCCCCCTCTCTCTCTCTCTCATTGTCTGTCTGTCTCTGCCCCATCCAGTTTTCTTTCTCTCTTGTTTGTCCAAGCGCTAGATTAGACCTTCCTCTTTTCCTTTTCCATGTTAACGACTTGGAAAACATATCTTCATTCTATCATTTTGTTCCATTATCTTACTCTCCCAGCGAATACGATGAAAATTTAATTAACCCTTTAATCTTTGAAAAGATTTCAAATATAAGTTTTCTTTCGTGAATCTTTCAAGCTGGTGATCCTTTCACCAGGATATTCCCTCTCTCTCTCTCTCTCTCTCTCTCTCTCTCTTTCTCTCTTCCAGATCTCTCTGGTGAACTTGAAAAGAGCGATCAACGCAGACAAGTAGGTAACACGACGCTAGACGGAAACTTTAAAATCAAAATTTGTTTTATGATATCGATAATATTTAACACAGTGGGGCATGAGAGTGGGTTAAAAATTTCCTTAAAAAGTGTGTATTCTTTCCCTAATATTCTTAATTACAATGATTAATGCAAATTAAAATAAATTGTATATATTTCATAAAATATGAAAATAAAAAAAATATTATGAATATTCTATTTAAAGTAAAATAAAAAATCAGTGCTACCAATAAATAAAGGAAGTATTTATCGGAGTCTCTATGCATCCTATCGTTACTCACCTACACAGAGCTATTTTGCGTGGTTTAAAACAGAAATTACAAACATGCATACCGCAAACCAGTGCTACAGATCAAAGATCGCTTAAAATGACTGAAACTTGCAAAGAAATATTTGAACTGTCACTAAAAATAAGCACATGTTAGCAAAATACACACCAAATTTCAATATCTACGAGAGTAGTGTGAAAAGTTCTCCCCCTCGATAACCCATAGGTGGCAACACTGTCGGCAAGATTTTTTTAAGTTGGTAAATCTTTCATAAGCATCATTGTGAAATTACAACTCAATCTATCAAGTCGTTTGTTTTATACAGCTGTCTGAAACGAAAGTGTTGTCTATATTTTATCCCTTGAAATGGATAAAATTGAGTATCGTGCGGTTATAAAATTCTTTCTGAAAGAAGGTTTTTTAAAAGACGGCAAAAGAAATTTATTCTAGTTTCATAAAAGTTTATGGGTACTCTTTTCCTTCGTTTTCGACAATTATGAAATGTGCTGCCGACTTTAAACGTGGCCGTACCAAATTTCAACATTCAAAAGCAATGACGTCCAAAAGTGTAACATTATAATGGTTGGTCAGCTCCAAAGAAGAGAAAGTCGGTTCCATCAGCAGAAAAGGTCATCATAGAATCGGCGTTTTGGGACACTAAAGGAATTTCGTTTATTAATTATCTTCAAAAGAGTAAAACACTAACTGTGGAACATTATTCCGATCTTTTAATCCGACTAGACGAAAACATTCGTCAGAAAAGGCCCGGTTTGCAGAAGAAAAAATCATCTTTCATCAGGACAATGCACTTGCCCACAAAGGTGTATTGACAATGGGAAAATTAAGGGATCCACACTATGAATTGCTGAAACATCTACCCTATTCCCAGATTTGGCTTCTTCGGACTTCTATCTATTCCCAAAATTAAAACTCTTCCTTGCTGGTCAGAGTTTTTCTTCGAATCAAGAGGTGATTGTAGCTGAGATATTTTGCAGATCTTACTGAGAAACACTACAGGTACAGGATAATGGCGTTGGAGCTTCGCTGGAATAAATATATTAGTCTTAAGGAAGATTATGTTGAAAAATATATTTAATTTTGAAATTATAAATTCGTTTTTTCATTGTTAGGCCGAGAACTTTTCAGAGCACCCTGAAAAGAGCACTCTTTGCAAAATCGGACGATGAACTGAATAGACAAAAAATACCGGTGAGTCTCATAATTTGAATTCTGTAAATTTATTATTAAAAAAAGTTTTAGAGAATATAAAAGCCAGCTTAGTAGATCTTGTTCAAGAACTATTTGATAAACAGAATAAACAAATAACAAAAAAATAGCGAATATGAAGCGTTTGTTAAATTTAATGATACAACACTCGAAGAAGTCTTACAAACGGTAAAAGACATTAAAACCAGCATTAACGTACTAACTGACAGGAAACACAAATTGATAAAAGACAAATCCGAACTCCGTCAAGAATTTAATTCTATAAAACTACAATATGAACTTTTAAATCAACAACAACATAAAAAAGACCTTGTCATAAACGGGCTTCCAGTAATTGAATCCACAGAAAATCTCATAGACATAGTTTTAAAATTAGGCCATGCAATTAAAATCCCCGTACAGCATAATGATATTCAGACCATAAATCGAATTCCAAGGAAAAACAAAAAAAAGTCTCGCCATTACCCACACCAGCCATAGTTCGTCTGACAAGCAAGGCAACAAGAGACAATCTCGTAAAAGCCAGCAGGCTGAAAAAAACAGTTGTCAAGGGCTTAAACGCAGCGCAAGACAATACACTACTCTTTCTATCTGAGTATTTAACACCTTTTAATCAGAATCATTTGTACCAAGCAAGAAAAGCAAAAACAGAAAAAAAGTATCAATTTTTGTGGATCAGAGACGGCAAGATACTCTTGAGAAAGTCACAAACTTCAAAGTTTATACAAATAAAAAGCTCGGAAGACATAGATAGGCTGCAGAGTGAAATAAAAGACTCCAATGTAGTCCAAAAAGAAGACCTGAACACAACAAAAATTATTATAAGAACCATCAGATAGATGTAATTACACCAGAATACATCAGCAATTGTACTTTAGACTTGCTTGATGAATGGAAACAACACACATTACAAGCGAGAGGACTCTCAATCTTGCATATTAACACCAGAAGCATTCGAAAACATTGGTTATTGTTACAGGCTTATCTGAGGAATTACACCGGTATTATTGAAATATTGGTCCTAACAGACGTATCCATAACTAATGACGAAGCAACTGCTTTCCAAATTCCAGGCTTCCAACAATCAAAAACCAAACAAAAGATCATGCCGCCAAACAAAAAGAGGGGTGGAATATTAATATTTATCATACACAAATTAATAGCAAAAGAAACTGCCTATCAATTTGAGCATGCTGAGACGCTTTGCTTCGAAATCATAAATACCACAAATAGACAGCATCCTATAATACTAAATGCAATTTACAGCCCACCAAACTTAAATATGATAAAATTCTTGCACGAACACAATTGCTGGCTTTCAGGTCAGTAAAAATGCTCAACCGAATACCTAATGATAATCGGCGATGTAAACATAAATATTGCAAACGAAAACCAGAACAACACTGCAAAATACCTAGACACGCTATCCATGTATAATCTAATACCAACAATAACATTATGTACTACAGACGAAATATTCAGAAACACTATCACTGCTTTCTGCCTAGATCATATAAAAGTCCGAGCACCACCAAACAGTTACACTGCATCAGTAGCAGATCATTACTTCACGGCTCTAAACCTGCACACTAAGACAATATCTATGCAACGCCCCACAGACGAAAAGCAACACAAAACAATAATAGACGAAGAAGTGGTCAACCACTAAATAAGAAAAACCAACTGGGAACACCTGGCATCAGATTCAGATATCTTATACAGAAACATTAAACTCACACTGGAGGAAATATATAAGCAAGCTACAAAGAAAGTCAGAATTCGTTCAAAAACAACACAAAATCCTTGGATAACACAAAACGTAATTCTAGAAATACACAGAAAGGACGCATTATGGAAAGAATTAAAGCGATATCCAAATAACACAGCTTTAAAAACTGAATATAATATAATATAACAACGAATCGTCTTACATCAAAAATAAGAAATCCAAAAAGAAACTACTACAGAGACAAACTACCCTCTGTACAAAACAACAGGAAACAAACCTGGCATCTGATGAACGAGATGCTAGATAGTGTTCCCAACACAACCGCCTCCGAAACCATAAAACACTGCTTCACGAAAGACGCAAAACCTATCCAACAACTAGCAAATGACTGTAACCAATACTTTGCAAACTCCATACAAGAACTGCACAGAAATATTCCTCCAATCACAAAACGTGATCTTCCTCTTCGACCACAATCAAAACAGACATTATGGTTCCCAAACATAAAAGAAGCAGAACTTCTCTCTATAATACATCAAATCAAACCAAATAAAGGGCCAGGAATTGATGGTATAAGACTTAAGGACATAATGCAACATGCAACTTGCTTAGGTCCTGTCGTACTAAAATAAAAAAATATAAATAAAGTATTTAAAACAGTACGGATACCAAGTATGCTAAAGACCGCCATAATCACACCGATATACAAACATGGAACAAGAAATTTAATCTGCCATTACAGACCCATAGTAACATTACCACTTATCATTCAAATTATGGAGTTAATAGTACTGAAGAAACTCACAGCATATACAAACATCTTTCATATTATCCTCAAAACACAATATGGTTTTCAGAAAAATAAGGGAACAACATCTCTCTTGGAAGACTTTACCGACGTAATTAATACCGCCTTAGACAAAAACAAAATTGCCATGGTAGTCTTTTTTGATCTAACAAGAGCATTCGATACACTCACACATCAAACCTTGTTAGAAAAGCTGAGGCATGTTGGAATAGACGGGCCTCTTCACAGGTGATTTACAAACTACCTTCAAAACGTGTGATATAAAGCATATCACACGTATCGGAGCATATCAAACCCGAAGCAGAGAGCTACCAGTAACCTGTGGAGTACCACAGGGAGCTGTACTCTCCACAACTCTATTCAACATTTACACGCACGATATTAATCAGCTACCTCTCAAAGGTAAGATACTGCAATACGCAGACGATACAGCTATAATATTATATGTATGTATCATATGTAACCAAATTCATGTCAAGTACATATCACATGAAAACAAATGTATGTAATATAATAAAAAATGTAAAAAAAAATATTATTACTATTATCATTATTTGCTGTTCATTTTGAAATACAAATGAAATAGATGAAATGTAGAAAAAAAAATTAGTATATATATTTATACAAATTTAATCCATGACCAATATTGTCAAAATGAAAGAGATTACTCTTAGCATATTATATTAATCATTGTAAATATGTATGTGAAAAAAAAAATATTATTAATATTATTTTCAATTTAAAAATGGCATTGTGAAAACATGAAAGAATCCATTCAGAATTCCCTGAAGATACCAAAAAACAAACTATGAATATAATTTGAGAATTAATTGAATTGCGGATGAAAATGTAAATGACAAATACTGAAAAAATTATGTATATTTATCTAAAAAACATTATTCCACAACCAATATCGTTAATATGAAAAATCTCTCTCTCTCTCTCTCTTAACACATGAAATGAATAATTGCAAATATGTATAGAAAAATGGAAAATACATTGTCAGCTATTATTATTTATGAATTTAAATAAGATATTCACTTAACATTAAATACTGAATATTTGTAGTGAACAAAATGTAATAGTAATATTACATTTTGTATATTTGTAAATATTTTGTATATATGAAGAGGATAATAAACTTTGTCAAAAAAAATATATATATATTATTATTATTTTTTAAGTTTAATTTCGAAATGAATACTAATCCATTTTTAAAATCAAATTTTAATTTCGTATATTATACTGATTTCCATGTTTATGATGGAAACAGTCAATTCATGTAATTATAAAAATAGCACACTGTGGTGATTATTGATCATTATCTATTAAAGTATCCAGATTTCTGTTCGAAATTTCTTCTACCATTCGGGGGACTTTTACTTACTGAGAATTGAATTATCTTGATTGGCTAATTATTTCACGACAGTTTGAACATATGATTATATTTCTGTTGTAATTAAATAATTATGATGCTTTTATGTATACATTGCATAGTCTTACTTAATCTTACAAATATTAGTATAAATAAAAGTTGTCTTGCAGATTTTTTTTACGTCTATCACCGAATTTTTTTTTCCGTATCCATTCTACTATGGTTATTTGGAACTAATTAAATAGGTAGAAACATTCTACGGAGACTCAGTTAAGAAAAATTAAGAAAGTGAGTCCATATAATAAGGTTCAAAAAAAGAAGAATGAACAAAACACAGTAAAATATAAATCAAAGGCTTCTATTTGAACATCAGTGAAATTTCCCACAACACAATATACAAATTACATGAAACATATAAACGAGCATTCTAGTGGTCTTCCTTCTAATTAAATTGAATTTGCTTCATTCCATTAAAAAGCAAGAGCAAAATGGTGCAATGGAAGCGTTCTGTCTCCACACCATCGCTCCCAGGCACGTAGATCGAAACCATACTTTTCTAAAGGGTGCATTTGTTTTTCTCCTAAACGGTTTATTTATAATAAACGTCATCATAATTGGCTGTATAAATTGCTGTTTCTTACGAATCTTTCGATTATAAAAAGTTAGCTGAATAAAGTCTCTAAATTGTGTAATAAAAAAGTATCTAAAAATGATTAAGATTCTGAGGATACTGAGGAAATCTGATTGATATCACCTAACCAGGAATGTTTGCTCATTAGTAACTTTCCTTTATATTCTTGGAGATTTAGAGCGAATATTTTAATTTTTCATTAGGTAAAAATTCAAATTGCTAAAGTAAAAAATAATAATATAGACATTGGTAACATAATAATCCCATACGTTATTTCCAAAGTTTCCTATTTCTGGTGGAAAACTAAGATTTTTCATGTTTGCTTCTTTTTTAAAAAGTACAATCAGATACTTAGACTTATACCTGTCTCTGAGTCAAAACGTGTTTCTCAGAGCAGGTAAGCAAGCAAAACCTATTATTAACCTTGGAAGCAAATATGGAAGCGATGTGAAAAGAAAATTTTATAACTGAATAGAGAGATCACTAAAATAAAAATATACTCTTAGAAAATCAAAACAGCACTCATGATATAGGAGCAAGTTATGTAACAGAAGCCGACGCTGGACGATTGCAGCCGTCATTTATTACGTCCAATCATTTTTTAAAATAAACTATCATTTGGTTCCTAGGTAGGAAAAGCAACTGAAAATTTCGAAACTTTCAATGCTTCTTCATACATTCAGTTTACAAATAATGCTGGATCTTCATTTCTTCTATTTCTATATAATTTACATTTCCAAAAATAAAGAACATGACTGTGTTATGGTCGGAAAATTTCCTTAAAAGCACTAAAGGTTCAAGGCAAAATTATGATAAACTCTGTAATGTAGTGCTAAATCGAAATAAGTTCAAAGGTAATTCTGATGTGACACATGATTTATTTCAAGAAAGGCATTTAAGATCAAAGATATTGAAACCCACATCTTAAAACTGGTTTTCTTAAGAGCGACAAGTAGAAAACTTTATAAATACATGATACAGTTTTCATATTTTTTATAATTTCATCTCTTTTAAATGTTTCGTACTTTGCCAGTAGGAAACATTTACTCATGAAAATATTCAGGAAGGTGTATAATATTGACCCTTCTATTCAGTGTCAATGTTCCATCATACATTGCTCCGAACTCATTACAAGTTCCTTACTCTCGAATATCCCATGGATATGGAAGAACAAGGAAGTCATTTTTATTCTTTACTTTTCTAAGGAAGAAATAGAAAGGATATCTTTCTATTTCTTCCCTAGCCAATAGCAGATCCAATTGCTTGGGAAAAAATAGAAAGGATATCGTTAGAAACTAAACCGGAACTGTAGAGTAGAGATTATGCGAAGAGCTAGTGAATTCATGGTCTGTGCTTGCTATCCTATATGGAGAAGAGACGTTATTTAAAGTTTAATTCTTTAAATACAGCATAAATTTAGTTGTACCCGATAACTGCATTACTTTAACTTGAACAATGCTTAATACACAAATGGAAGAATCATATACACACAAACTTTAAACAGATAAATTAATTTTATTCATCGTCTATGCTGAATTCATGAATTAAATATATGAATATCAGTCCCACCTTCCAACCCCATTTCAGTCCACCGTCAAACTACCTACCAACAAAAGACAGTGATTTAAAAAAAGGTAAATCGCCGTTCAACTTCGGCATAAGCGACCGTCTTCTACCATCTAATGATCAGATGAACCATTGATTAAAAAAGATAAATTCGCTTTTCCGATTCGGCAAAAACAACCTTCTTCTACCGTCCAACTACCATCTCAGGTAGTGAAAATACAAGAAAAAAGCACCCTACCGCTTTCGTAAAGGAAACAAACCCCCCATCAAACTAGTTAATAAAGTGATTTAAAAAGATAAAAATCGCATTTCCGAAACGTGAAAAGCAAATAGCTTCTGTCATCGCAATACCAGATCAAGAGTAATTTAAAAAGATAAAAATCGCGCTTTCGCAATGGAAAATGCAACCGTCTTCTAACTACAGAATAATATGTATGCCACAGTTAATTACCTTTTATATTTTAAGACGATGTAACCAATTTAAACATACGCCTTCTGTTTTTTAAATTAAATATCGGTTGCTATTTGTGTTGTTCGCAATATTTCGTGTTATGATACATAAGACGAAATATTTTCATGATAAAAAATTATTAAGTGTGGCAGACGTATGATTCTTTAGTTATAAATACACCACACGTTTCACTATATAAGAAAAACCGATCTGCTACCTTCGAACTACCTCTAAAGGCAGTGATTTGAAGAAGTAAAAATCGTCGTTCTGCATTGCAAAATGCAACCATCCTCTACCATCAAACGAGATTAGGCAGCGATTTAAAAAGTTAAATTGCCCTCCAGCCTCTTCAAAAACAGTCTTCTTCTTCTACCGTTCATCTACCATTTCAGGCATGAATAAACAATAATAAATCACCCCACCACTTTGGTAACGGAAACACTCCCGCCATCGAAGTAATCACAGTCATTGAAAAAGATAAATATCACATTTCCGAAACATAAAAAGCAAATAGCTTCTGCCCTCATACTACCAGACCAAGACTGATTTCAAAAGAAAAAAATCGTGGTTTCCCAATGGAAAAAGCAACCATCTTTTAACTATAGAATAATACGCATGCCACAGTTAATAATAAGCGCGTATGTTTAACGAATTTAAGCATACGCGCTTATGTTTTTGAATTAAATACCGGATGATGTTTGTGTCGCGAAAGTTAAATATTTCGTGTTATGATACATAAGACGAAATATTTACATAATAAAAAGTTCAGTGTGGCACGCGTGTGATTCTTTAGTTATGAATACTTCACAAGTTTTCACTATATAAGAAAAAACCATCTTCTACCTTCGTACTACCCGTAAAAGCAGTAATTTAGAAAGGTAAAAATCGCTGTTCTTCATCGAAAAATTCAACCAATCCTCTGCCATCAAACAGGATCAGGCAGTGACTTAAACAGAAAATTGCCCTGTCGCTTCGGTAAAAGGAACCCTCTTCGATCATCGAACTGACAATTAAGACATTGATTAAAAAAATTAATATCTCCCTTTCGCTGAGACAAAAGTATCCATCTTCTAATATCGAACTACAAGTTCAGGCAGGGATTCTAAAAGATAAAAATTGCACAACCTATTCGTGAAAAGCAACTATCTTCTATCACCAAATTACCAGCTAAGCCAGTGATGTAAAAAGATGAATCACTTTCCTCAGTGTAACAGCAATCGCTTTTCTTCGCCCTGAATCACTGATACCAGTTGGTAGGAGATTCTAATTAAGTTTTTTGGCAATCTTAATTAAACCCACCAACTAACCCCAATTCTCAAGGAACAATTGCCATTTGTTCCTCCCCATCAACAGCTTTTCTACAATGAATTCTATAGAAAAGCGTTTACAACTTAGAGATCTTAGAATCTCCATTAAGGAATTTCTTGCACAGTCATAGAGATTCATATATTCTCAATTTCTTTGCAAGTTTCATTCCAAAATCTTGTGATAAAGCTGCTGATTATGTTCTAAAAAGAACACTCAGGTAATCAGACATGAATCAATTTATAGAAAATAAACAATACACAGAAACTGTGACGCAATAATGACGGAAGATTAAATGGAAAAACCAGAGTAATATCGCAATTGTTGACTTTGATTATCTTTGTTGAGGACACAATGCACTTACATTGCCTTAAATATGCGTAGTTTCACACTTGTTACGTCATACTCCAATTATTACCAAATGTTTGATTTAGAGTTACAAATTAAGTCTGTCCATAGGTTAAGATACAGTGCAGCGTTAGTTGAAATGAGAAATTCTGCATTTTTAATCGAATGCAAGGAAGAATGAAGAAATACTTTTCATTTGACATATTCAGCAAACGATTCATTTGTATGCAATAGTTTCGAACCATTTCTTTAAGAAACACTTGTAGCATTTTTATAAATGCATTCCTAGAATGCATTTATACTTTCGAGGATTTGATTCAAATATAGGGTACCAATAGGGTACACTTAGGATTTCAAGACCCTAACTGGTTCTTTGACTCCTTTCTTTACAGTAAATAAGTGCTAAATCTCATTGTTTATCTAAAATTCGCATATGTAAATTTTTAGGTAAACCTAAAAAAATTGTTTTTAAAATATCAATTAAGTTAATGCTTTAGAAATAAGAGACAGTTATTTGGAATAGTTATGGTGAAGGTAAGAGTAATCTTATGTATAGAATTTACTGCAGTTTAAAACGCGCGTTTACTCTACTTGGAAATTCCCGAAAATCATTGCTTGAGCCCAAAGAATATAGAATGTATATTACTTTCTATATTCCATCCCGCTGGGAATAGAGAATTTTGATAAAATTATTAAAATAATTTTTAAATTTAATTATTATTTTCCTTGGTGCTTCCAATAAGGCAATCATTGATTTCTCTGCGGGAGAAGTTATTCTACTTTTTCTTACACCGAAAACCTTTCGAAAATATCTATCGATACAGATGAATTTGCAACTTGAAGAAATTATATTCGAGCCACTTGGCTAATAGAAATACATTATTCGATTTCTAGATCGACATGAAAATTCTTGCTCAAATTAATCGAAAATTCTCGCTCAGTAAATAACGTAACTGAGACAAAAAATCTTTTTAATAACTGTTTTCTGTAGCGAAGATTTCCCGATTCATCATCACCACATATGAAACAGTATATTTGTTTAATTTAAGAGTAAATGTATTTTCCCTCACTTTGCAGAACAACTCTACCCAATGTGTTGCTAAAATATCATGCATATATATTCATTTGATAAGAAAGATCCGGCTTTGCTTAAAAGAGTAATTTGTGTAGAAATTCTGAAGTTTTGAAATCTTCAAACATAGATCTTATGAAAATACAATCCTCTCATCGGAGTCGCCTTGGGTTTCAATACTTAAAAGGCACGAATTGTGCCAAAATCCAGTAATAAAAGGCTAATGTATGGAAGCATTAGAGCAGGGGTTCCCAAACGTGTTGTTTCCTCGATCACATTCTAAAATACCGATAGGGCGTCGAGCACCATCTATTTTTTCAAGCAAATTTTTTGAATTCGTTTGTTAAATGAATACATACAAAGTTTACATTATAATCAAATGTTTTATTACTTAAAAGTTTACATTATATAAAAATTTAAATATATATATGTAAGGTAGTGTGATCTTTGGCATTTCATTTCATTGGCCAGTGCTTCATAATTAGGAGAATATGATGATATTCTAGTTCTTAAACTGGAATGAACAACTTCGAATGCGCATTTACTTTACATTGTATGGGTTTAATACTCGTCATGTGTCATTAACGCATGCGTCATATAGCATGCCATAAATTGTTGCGTGATTATTTCAACCTATACGGCACACGGTTGAACAGCGGCGAGCACACACAAATTGGTCGACGGGCGCTATGGTGTCCGCGGGCATAGGGTTGGAAACCCCTGCATTAGGGTATAGCTCGTATCTTTTAAACGGTGTAGGAGCCTGAAATATTTCTTTTTACATTAATAATAAACTATTTTATTTGTTATAAAACAAGAACAATAATATATATCTTCATAAGTAAGGGTTCGTAACTATTTATGGGAAGGAAATGTGAAATAATTACTCTCAACCTGGCGGATGTTTACTTATTATATCATTAACGGAGATATATGGAATGAATGCATTGAATGTAAATCTCCTTGCACAACTATAGTTGGGAATTTTAAGTAAATCCAATTCCTATCTAATTTATATTATAAATAACGTACGCAGTCTACCAATAATTATCCGAACACTTTAGTAATTTATAATAGATACCAGCAGGCGAACCCTAATATCGGATATGTCCACCTTTGGCTTTTATCACACTCTGCACCCCTTGAGGGAGGCTTTCCACCAATGTGCAGCGGATGTCAGATGTACGTTTTCTCCATTCCTCCATCAAAGCTACAACAGTTCAGTATCAAATCGAGGATGTACTGCTCTAGATCTTAATCGCCGCTCCAATCAGTTCCACAGATGTTCAATAAAGTTAAGATCAGGACTATGGCATTATCCAGAATATCATGCACTGAGCTGCCTTCATGGAACCACAGACAACAACCAGTGGTTGTTCAAGTCAGCTGACTTCATTCCACACCATTACTGTTCAAACCTAACTCTAGTGCTACTCCAACACACTGTGGTTACAAGCGTTCACCAAGCTGTCTCCACACCCACACTCTGCATCAGACAGGAAACAGGCAAACCTTGATTCAGCGCTCCAAAGAACCGTTTTCCGCTGGTCGATTGTCCACTTCACACACTACTTGCACCAGGCCAGACGAGCCGCTTTGTTTGTCTGGCCTGGTGCAAGTCGAACATCACAACAACCTATTGTGATGTTCGACTTGTGTTCCGTTGCAACTCCGTATGAATCCAGTAAATGGAGTTGAACTAACAGGGGTGTATGGACAATTATTGGTAGATAGTGTATAATGCATCTCAGAAAACATATTAAGCAATGTCTGATCGTAGCTTTAGACTATACACATGCCAGCCACTGATATAGAAACATTTATGTTGATATATAAAATTAAACTTACGCTCCGCATATGCAAGCTACTTGGTCACATGCTTCGCCACGGGTTGTAGGCAACTATATAAGAATACTGATGGTGTATAATCATCATCAGTGTTGATCACAATGGGATAAACGTTAAAAGGATATTTAGGAATCCGAAGAAGGGCTTATTGTGTGCGACCACTTGACTGGAGCCACTATTTGGAAAACAGCAGAGCTGAGTGGTTTCTAAAAAGAATAGATATCCCCGGCATATAATCAATGAAAAACCAACCCTTTTGTTTGTGTATCTCATGAGAAGAATGTAGATGACTTTATTGAACTGAGGGACAACTTGAAAAAGTTTTACTGCTTGGGAAAAGTACAAGAATCAGAAAATGATAGTCCAGGATGGAAAATGTTAAGAGAAGGAACTCATGAAATGATCACACAGTTACATATTAGAAGGCTAACAACTGAAGAAAAAGAGAAAAAGAATCACAGCATTGCCATCCATTACCCTCCCTGGGTACCCATTTTGGTCGCCTCGTACGATATGCATGGGCTACAGTGGAGTCACTCTTATCCCGGCCACCACACGGGGTTATCCTCTATAAATGTCCTGACGATTTTTAGATTTAATACACTAAAGAAAAACTTCAGTGTACGCAGGGAAATGATTAAAGTTATAAAGTGCCTATGAAAATTTCAAAGCATTCATCAGGTAAATATATTTATTACAACACTTAACACTATTTTTATTTTAATTAGTTAAAACACGCGATTACCTTTAAATAGAACAACCAATGTGTCTGATTTCTCTGGCGTAGGAGAATGCATTTCTAATTTGTTCATTTTCGAAGAGGGAGTTATTGAAATGTTGTTGAAGCAATCATTATCGAAAGATCAAGAAATTCAATTTTGAAGTTAAACACGGTATTTATATATATTATATAAAAATATCTGCATACAATATATTTTAAATATTTTTAAAATATTATTTCTTTATTAAATCAATTTGAGCATAAATTTAACTTTACCAAATACACCTTTTGAAAATATATAAAAGTGTGATATATTAGTTTGCGTTTTGCCCTCTAGAACGGAGAAGGAAAAAAAGTCCTATATATATATTTAGGACATCCAGGGTAACGAATGGCAATGTTGTAGCCAATGAAGTTTTAGCTGAAGCTCGACTATTGCCCGTTACCCAGCCATGATTGGAGCCTTTAGCTCGATAGCTCGATAACACTCCATCCACACAGATTCTCGTAATTCAGATGACGGGATAAAGAGTCAAGGACTCAGTCCATCGCCCAGTTCTTTTAAGAACTTCTTTGCACAGAGATTTTAAAAACGGAATAGAAATTGTTCAGTTTTGCGGAAGATGAATGCCAGCATGATGGTGTTGTTGCGAAGAATGTCTTTTGATTTCAGTGGTGATTAGTGAGTTTTAGATTTTATGAATCTTCTTTGATAGCTGAATACAAGGCAAGACTTTGACATTTCATGCAATTTTCCGGCCCTTGCCCGTTCTCTTCGCCATTATTAATATTTCTCAGGTAAGCATATATTTGAATATTTTAAACATGAATACTTTAAGTCCCAACGACTTTGTCCCATCTCTCGATAAGATGCTGGCGCTCGACCTCCTCAAAAAACTATTGAAGAAATTTGAGGTAGAGTGCTAGTGTTTCTAAATCTACATTCAGCGACAGATGACTCCACAGAAGGGAACAACTCAACACCAGGGAAAGAAGGGAAGATGAACCTGCTAATCTCTGCTCCCACACCAAAAAACGATACAGAAACCAAGCTCGAAAAAAAGCGTAAAACACGGAAACTCAGGTAAACGAGGGGATGGAAGAAGATTCCCCCAACACTAACCTCTCCACACCCAACAATGAAAAAGTTCCTGCAATTGTACTACGGGAAAAATAACGATGGATGGCCCTTATTATACCTGGGCAAAAAACGTAGACGAAGGAGTTAAAATCCAGCCTGCCACAGTAGGCGACTACAGACACCTCACAAAAACCATGGATGAGTTAGATATTGAATATCATACTTACTCACTGAAGTCGGAGAAAAACATAAAAGTTGTACTCAGGGGAGTAACAGAAAACATCTGTAGATGAAATAACTGAAGACCTCCGCTCTACGATCTCCCACCTGTCAAGGTCAGCAGAATGTTACAGGCTGACAAGAGTCCAATTCCCTTAGTACTCGTAGAGATACCTAACACACAAGAACATAAACAACATAACAACGATCTGTGGTCTGAAAATCACAACTGAACCACTAAGGAAAAGAGCCTCGTCGGGCCAGTGCCACAGATGTCTGAAGTAAGGAACACCCTCAGAAACTCTGCAGAGCAGACTACGAATGCCGCAAATGTGGGCAAAAACACCCCACAGCAACGTGTTCAAAACCCAGGACCTCACAAGCCAAATGTGAGAACTGCGGGGACCCCCACCCGGCAAACTACAGAGGCTGCAGTCACTACCCTAAGAATAAAACAGACAACAAACGGATACAGATCCCTCAACCTTGCCCACAGGCACCAGAGTCGACGGCTCCCCCAGTTACCTGACACCCAACAAAAGACAACAAAATACCAGCTCTCACAAATGGAAAATACCAACAGTCTGGAAAGCCACCGTTGAAGCAGGACATATGCCGAAGTACCCCTCTCATCCAAAGATATCCAGCAGGACCAGATTCTTCCAAACATGACAACATTCATCACAGCCTCATTGGCAAACATGCTCAAAGATTTCAGTAAGTCAAACCCCTTCTCCAAACTCCACAAAAAGATTTCTAAAAGAAACTCAAACCATCTTATCAATGCTTGTTAATGAACAAAACTAGATTACTCACAGACTCACTACAGATCGCTGCTTGGAATGCCAATGGCCTAAAAAACAAGACACCGGAGCTTCAAGAATTCTCTCACAGATACAACCCTGACATCATCCTAATTAATGAAACTCGTCTAAGACCTGCAGACAATCCAAAACTGAGAGGCTCTGTATAGAAATGACCGACTGGACTAAAGAGGTGGTACAGCCATATTTATCAGGAACTGCATCAGGTACAATGGAATACTCACCACGCCAACCTAGAACTCACCGGTGTCGAAGACCACACAAACTCAACTGGAAGACTTAAAATCTACGCCGCCTACAACTCCCCTGCTAAGACCCTGCTATTTTCTGACTTGGATCCTGTACTGGGTATAAATGAATCCATCATCGTCGCTGGGGACTTAAACTCCAAACATCCCTCCTGGAACAGCAGAACCACAAATGAAAATGGCCGTATCCTCTTCAGCTACACAGGATTAAACAACGCTCTCCTAACAGGATCCACCGAATCAACCCACCACAGCCTAATTGGCACAGCTGACATCTAGACATCGCCATCCTACACAACATCAAATACCAGTACAGCATTGAAGCACTGAACGAATTATCATCAGACCACAACCCAATCCTACTTCACTTAGGGAACAAAGATCAGTCTCCTCCTCCCCCTCCCAAACCTCCATTGTCTGGGAGAAACTTAGGAAAGTACTACCAGAACACATTGGTCCGGTTCCCCATATAAAAGCCAAGGAAGAAACTCACCAATCAAATCAATAAAGCCATAACAGCAGCAACAGTATCCACGATTACCCACAAAAAACCGTCTCCCGGAAGAAATCATGGACTTAATAAGGGAAAAAACAGCCAAATCAACACACGTGCTCCCCAGGACAAACCAGCCCTTAACAGATTAAACAAATCTTCTCCAGAACCACAGAAATCAACAACGGGACAACAAGTTCATCTCCATCTCCACAGCATATCATTCCATATGGAAATTCCTAAACAACCTCAGGAACAGTGCAAATCCCCCCTCTCCAAGCAGAACAGCACCTTGCATACACAGATGCTGACAAAGCCGAAACCATAGCAAGAAACCTAGAGAAACAATGCAGTCCTGCATAAGAGAACCTAAACATCAGCCATGTATACAAGATCCATCGTAAAGTCAGGTTTAGAGTTAGTACGAGGGCAGAAGCTATTTGCTTTTTACGTTTCGGAAATGTGATATTTATCTTTTTCAATGACTGCATTAATGATTAGTTCGATGGCGGGAGTGTTTCCTTCACGGCATCACTGACAAAGTCATCAAGGCACTACCAAGCAAAGCCATAGCACACCTGGCAAACATCATATACTCCATCCTCAAATGGCAGCACTTCCTCCAGTCATGGAAAATAGCTGAAATCATCCCAATTCACAAACGAGGCAAAGACTACACCTACCTGAAGATTACCATCCCATCAGCCTGATATCCAACTTAGGGAAAATAGCAGAAAAAATCATCTTCATCAGACTCCAAGATGATGTCAACCAACTAAATATCATTCCACAAGAACAATTTGGCTTCCGTCAAAATCACAGCACCACCCAACAGATCTACAGACTGGTAGAATACATCGCCACAGGATTTACTTGGAATCAGCACACTCGAGCCGTCTTCATAGACATCTCAAAGGCCTTCGATAAGATCTGACACCAAGGCCTCCTCTAGAAACTTATCATTGCAAACCTGCCATTAAACATTATACACCTGATTAAATCATACCCCTCAAACAGAAGGATGCAAGCCAAAATCAGTGAAACAGTCTCAACCCAACGGAAAATCCTCGCTGGAGTTCCTGAAGGATCACTGCTAACCCCGATCCTGTTCATCATCTATATGGCAGACATCCCTCAAAATCCTTTCACATCCGCCATCGCCCTTTATGCAGATGACACGACTATTCTAGCCAGATCTCGCCAACCACATCTCGTTACCAAAAAAAAATACAAGACACCATCCTGAATCTATAAAACTGGTTTAAAGTCTGGCGACTACAATTAAACCCCCAGAAAAGCAAAACGATACTCTTCACAAGAAGACGAGCATTCCCCAAAGGAGACATCACCTTGTTCAACTCTAAAATTCCCTGGAAAACTGAAGCAAAATACCTCGGAATAATTCTCGATAAGCGATCATGCTTCAACAGCCACATCAAGAGCACATGCACCAAAGCTTCAAAAGTTATCGCCCAGCTATACCCCTTGATCAACAGACACAGTAAACTTGTTTTCTGTGTCTGTTGATCAAGGGGTCAACAGACACAGATTCTGAATTTTGTTTCTTGAGCAAACTAAACTCAAGAAACAAAATTCTACTCTACAAGACAGTGATCCGTTCCACAGTTATATACGCCTCCCCAGCCTGGAGCCATACCTCCAAGACAAACATCCTCAAGCTACAAAGACTACAGAACAAGTGCCTGCGAATGATACTGGACGCCCCCGTGGTTCATCAGGAACGCCCAGATCCACCGGGACATAAATATCCCCTACATCTCTCCACTACTATGCTCCCTAGCAGAATAATTCTTTATGAATACATTTACGAATCCAAACCAACTAATACAACACGCCTGAAACTATGACGGTAATGACCACTGGAAACATAAAAACCGAAAGCTATCCTAACCTTCAACGACGTATAACCACTTCTCCCCGCTCAGGGACGAGATAAAATAGCTCTCAAATCTCTCCCATCACTGCTCCCTAAATAGGCAACAGGGAATATAAAAAGCGTCAAGCTTCACCCTCTGCGTCATATATGTTCTGCGTCCTGCGTCTTTGCACAGAAGAGTTTCGCTTGGACTTTTGACGAGAACAGACGTGTTATTTTATAATGAGCCTGATTATATTTCATATAAGTTTTTCGGGAATCTCACATTGCACTTGCGCTGACACAGTTTGATTTCTACTGTCTTCCTATCTGCATGAAATATGCAGGAGGACTCATGGCCGTGTAGGCCGCAACGCAAATGAGAAGCAGTGGTGGATTTATGGTATTTTATGGAGGTAGGCTTTCATCCTGTGGTCAAGTGAATTCTTGATACTCCTTATCCTTTAATTAGAATATTTCGAACTAAAGTAGTGATTTGCTGGTAGACACATTTGTGTTTCTTCGGAACTTTGCAGGAATTCGGCATTTTTGTCAGTAGACGCCTTTAAAGTCTACAGGATTATCTACAGACACTGGTATATTCTCCAACAATATACGGTGAATAAAAATGGAAAACATAAAAGACACCATTGTAAATCTAAACAGAGAAACTGACATTTGACGTTCTTAAATTTACCTTAAAGAAATTTGAGGCAGAATATCTCTGCTTCCTGAATTTCTACACTCAAGTCAAGGATACAGAAGAAGGGGATCTGGACAGTGAAGGAGACTTCCCAGCTTCCCCACCACCAAAGACTCCCGACACTATGATTGTTTTCAGGAGAAACAATCAAACAAAAGAAGAAGAACATCGAAGATCGTATGGAAGAGGATTCAGCAACACATGATACCCAAGACAGAAAAGAAAAGGTCCCTCCAGTTATCCTCCGACACAAAGAGAAGTGGCCCTCAGTCTCAAGGTCCCTAGGAGGACAAAATATCGACTTCTCCAGGGCAAGAAATACTGATAAGGGTGTAAACATTCATCCAGCTACTTTTCAGATTATCGTAAGATGATGAAAATGCCGGACAACTCCAAATTGCCTTTCCATACCTTCGCACTAGCAAGCGAGAGAAATCTTAAAGTGGTGCTTAGATGGGTTGCTGAGGGCATCACAACTGATGAGATCACAAGATCACAAGGACTCACCGCAATCAAAGTCAGCAGGATGCTGAGATCTGAGAAAAGGCCAATTCGGCTGGTGTTGGTCGAAATCAGTAACACAAAGAAAAGTATATATGAAATGACAGATACTTGCACAATCAAATTACCACCGAGCCTCGAAGGAAGAAGGCATCAGCAGGGCAATGCTAGTGATGCTAAAAATTCCGGCACGACCATTAGTTTTGCAGAGCTGCCTACATATGTCTGAAATGTCGAGAGGGAAACCAGACCAACATCTGTGCCAAGACAAGATCTACACCAGCCTGTTGTGCTAACAGTAGAGGACCAAATCCCGCTAATTACAAGTGGTGCCTTTTCCACCCAAAAATCGTGGGTCAGCAGCACAGGAAGGCACGCGACCTTCATCCATGATCGAAACATACGCAGAGGCGGCACGAACTCAGACTCCATCTCAATTGCAAACAAGTTCCAAGTTAACATAATTTTTAACTGCTTCACTTGCCACCATGCTGCATAAATTCAGGAAAGCAAGCACCGCGCTATCTTCAAGAAAGAGATTCTATCTAGAAAATCAATCGATATTGACAGCTCTCTACAATTTTTACAAAATTCAAACAAAACTCCCTCGTGATTATAGCATGGAATGCTAACGGACTGACAAATAAAATTCTTGATCTGCAAGAATTCGCAAACAGATACACTCCGGACATAATCTTGATCAGCGAATCACACCACAGGCCATCTAACAACCCAAGAGTATATATACTACATAGGACAGACAGACTTAACTGTAGTGGTGGTAACACAGCCATTTTTATTAAAATTTATTTAAGCCACAATGTTTTAACCAATCCTCAAACTTTATTCCTTGAAGTGACAGGTTTGTAGGTGCACACAAACAACATAGGGAGACTTAAAATCTATTCAGCGTACAATCCTCCCAGCATTCCACTATTGACATCGGATTTAGGCTCCATCCTCGGCTCCATGGATTCCATAATTATAGCAAGAGACCTCAACTCCAAAAATACAGCTTGGTTGATTTCGTCAATCAACTCCAATCAACTTTATTTCACAACACGTCACTCAACTCATCAATAATATCTGTACCTACCGAGCTTACACACTACAGCCATTTCAGAAGTTCAGATGTACTAGACATAGACATCCTCAGGAACATCAGATATCAATATCAGCTGGAGACATTAGAAGAGCTTACTTCAAATCATAATCCCATCGAGCTCAACCTAGGTACCCAGGATCAGCTCTCTCCTCAACACTCTTTTATAGCATGGGATAAGCTCTCTAAGATTCTCCCAGATCACATCGGGCCACTTTCTATCATTCGCAAAAAAGAACACATAGACTTAGCTGTAAGCAACCTAACAAGAGATTTTAACACTGCAATAACATCAGTCACGCAAACCACTGTCTTCCACTCGTCCACCCCGATGGGCCTGATTAGGGAAAAAACAACGCCAGAAAGCGATACACGAGTGCACCGTAGGACAAAACACCCTTAAACGACTTGAACAGACAGGTTCGAGAAGCTCTCCAGAAACACAGGAATTCCGAATGGGATTCTAAACTTTCGGAAATTAATCCAGAAGATAACTCCATAGGGAAATTTCTAAAAACGCTTCGTACCAAAAGACAATTCCTTTTCCCTATTAAGATTAAACATGGAATTGCACACCCAGATGAAGAAAAAGAAGAAGCGCTATTTGACAATCTAGAAAATCAATGCAGCCCATCTTACGAAAACTTAAATATTAATCTCATTTATAATGTTTATTGTCAAGTGGGAAAAGCCTTAAGACAGCCTAAGGATGATTCAAATCTCATCACCCCACTACTCCGACAGAAATAATCACCATTATATCCCAACTGAAGAATAAAAAGGCTCATGGTCCCGACACCATCACTAATAGAATAATAAAATTACTCCCAAGGTAGACCATAATTAATCTATTTAATATAACCAATTCTATATTATGACTCTAGTACTTTCCGTCAGCTTGGAAAACCTCTGACATCATCCCTCTGAAAAATCCTGGTAATAACCCACAACTCCCCCAAAGCTACAGGCCCATAAGTCTTCTTTCCTGCCTTGAAAAAGTAACAGAAAAAGTCATCCTAACAAGGCTACAACTGACAATGGACAAACATCATCCCAAATGAGCAATTTGGTTTTCGTAAAGCGCACAGCACAGGCAACAAATTCACTGATTAACTGAACACACATCATCCATGGTTTCAACTGGCACTTGCACACTCCTGTTGTGTTCTTGGACGTTGTCAAGGTCTTTGATAAAGTCTGGTATCAAGGCCTTATGTTCAAACTTATTGACAACAACATCCCAATTAAGCTAGCAAAACTTATAAACTCATTCCTTAGCGAAAGATACATGAAAGTAAAATCTAACGGAATTGTTTCATCAGAGTGCAAAGAAACAAGCTAGCTGGTGTATATCAAGGTTCCTTTTGGCCCCATTACTGCTTACAATTAACGTATCAGACATCCCTCTAAATTCAAGAGCAACCATTACGGCCCTTTATGCCTACGACACCGTTATCCTACCAAGTTCTCTGAGCCCTCGCCTGGAAATTAGTAGACTCCAAGGAAGTATCAACGCACTGAAAAAATGGTTCACCAACTGGAGGATTCAAGAAAACTCCCTCAAGAGCTCAGTCTTGTTACTCTAGGAAAAAGGTCTGCAACAAAGAAGACATCCTGCTGTCTGGTAATAAGATCCCATGGCAATCAGAGACCAAATATCTTGGGGTACTACTGGATAAGAAACTCCTTTTTAGCAAGTATATCAATCTGATTGGCTCCAAGATATCCAAAATAATAGCTCATCTCTACCCAATGGTCAACCGTAAGAGTAAACCGAACTTACATAATAAATTACTACTTTACGGGATGGTTATACGTCCAGTAATTATCTACACATCACCAGCATGGAGTCACATTTCACTATCAAAGATTACAAAACTACAAAGGATCCAAAGTAAGTGCCTAAGGATGATCTAGATGTACCATGGTTTATTAGAAATTCAGAGATTCATCGAGAAACCGGCATTCCATGCATCCCCTGCCTTCTTCTTGATCTCGCAGAATTCTTCATTAAGTCAAGTTAGCTTTCAAACCCGCTGATCGTACAAGCTGTCAATTACATTGAAATAGAGTACTACAAATACAAAAGACCGAAGGCTATTCTACTCCCAGCTGATTATAGGTAATACAACAACCCCCAGCGGTCGAGCTTAAAGCTCACTATCCTGAATGATTTGCAATTATTTGTTTATTTATTTTTGAACTATTTTTACTTTTGTAACTATTTTCATTGTTAACAAATATGACGTTAAATACATTTATGTACTGAAATTACTTAATTATTTAGGGATTTTATTTATTTTATAATTATTAAATCATTGGGTTGTTATCTACAGTAGCTCGCCTCTCCTGGGTATCGCTAACTGAGCTAGAACGATTTGGCATACATTCTAACACTGACTTCTTCTGGCTAAAGCATGCAGTCAAACAATACAGATTATTTTGATTTCATTGATGATGCTTACAAAACTTGAGATTTAGCCTTAAGATGTGCCAACTGAATATCGAGGGAATTAATAGACGAAAATGTGATTATCTCTGCAAAATACTACAAGAAATAACATTCACGTTGTGCTACTTCAAGAAACGCATGCTGAAAACCATTTGTTACACCCTGATTGGTGCTACACACCACCTGAATTATGGCTTTGTAACATTAAAGATAACGTTGAAAATGTTTTTGTCCTAACAACGAGAAGTGATAACGATACCAATCTATAAACCTCCTTTAACTTCATGATGCATAGCTGTGATACCCACTTATCAACATCCAACAGTATGGATTGGTGATTTTAATTAGCCATCATGAAGATTAGAAGTACTGTGACGACAACGACTGCGGTATCGCTCTCGTTCAATGGGAAATAAATAAATAAATAATATACACTTTGCATTTGATGCTAAGGAGAGAAATACCTTTAGATCAGCAGAATGGCAGACAGAGTCTAATCCGGACCTATGTTTTGTTTCGTTAAATACAGAAGGGAAATCATTATCAGCATGATGATACGTACTTTCTAACTTCCCACACAGTCAACATCGACTGGTGTTAATAGAAATTGGTATGACGCTATCTATAGCAAGATCCTTTCCGCGACCGCGTTGGAATTTTAGAAAAGCAAATTGGAGAAATTTTGCAAATGAATTGGATAAATTTGTTCGATGGATACCTGGTAGGGTTGCAGAGTACAAGAGATTCGTAGGAGCGATTATATCAACTGTGAAAAAAACATATCCTTAGAGGTTATAGAAACTATTATGTTCCTGGATGGAAGGAAGAGTGTGAAAATCGTTATACAGAGTTCCTCAAAAGTGAAGATTCTGAAATAGCAGATGAATTTCTACATAGCCTGAACTCATCTCGAAAAACAAAATAGATTGGTAAGTTTGAAAACCTTGACTTCAAATGATCAAGTCGAAATGCTTGGAATTTCTCCACAAACTCTCCCAAAACTAATCTACCTAAAAGAAGGAGCATAACGATCTCTAATGAGAAAATAGCTAATCAAATCGATAATGTGTCAAGAGAACCTAGGGACCATGAATATACCAAGATAGGTAAGAAAGAAAGAACTTAGTGCATTATAAAATAATGTCCCTGCTTTTTCACAATATGCTTCAATCTTTAATAGATGAAGTTAAAGCCGACATAAAAGATGTCAAAGAGGGCATGGCCCCAGGCTTCGACGGTATCCCTCCTGAATTCCTCAATAATAACGGGTCAAACACTATAAAATAGCTTTCTGATTTCTTCTCTGATGTATTATTGACTGATTTACAGCTAGTTTAAGATGTCAAAAATAGTTGTTATCCGTAAACTTGGAAAACAGTTCCAGGAAGTAAAAAGTTACAGACCTATTTCTTTATTGTGTTGCACTTATAGAATGCTGAAACGGCTTTTGTATAATAGATTGTTACAAATCATGCAACACATTCCAAATGAACAGGCTGGTTTTAGAGAAAAACATGGTTTCTGTGATCAAGTGCTGACTCACTTTAATATCATATATAGAAACCGGATTCCAGAAGGAAGAAAAAACATCACCTGTTTTCTTAGACCTAACAGCAGCCTGTGACTCAATTTGGTGTGAAGGTCTTATACACAAATTTCATTAGTATTGTCGGATGGCGCGCTTAATTTCCTCCATGCTCACGGAACGTTTCTTTCAAGATATATTAGGAAGTAAAATGTCCAGACAACGAAAACTTAGTAATGGTCTTGCACAAGGGTCAGTATTCGCGGCCCTACTTTATAATTTATACACATACGACTTTTCCGGCAACATCTCACTCAAGTTCTGTTATGCTGATGACACTGGAATTGCCATTCCACACAAAAACATAAGTCAGGCAGAAGAGGTGCTTACAAACCACCTGAAAATAATAGGTGAATATTACAAAAAATGGAGGCTCCAACTCAATCCTGACAAAACTGAAGTATCAAGCTTTTATGTTATTGAAGTGTTTCGCATAAATGAAACACTTCATTTTCAACATATCTTAATATATAAAACAAGTAAATGTGTTCGTCTATCATTTAATAACGGTGTAAAATTACATGGATATTAGTGCCAGTGCGATTCTAATGTTTCGAAACTATTGTCATTAATTGAAATAGGAAACAATGCACAATAAACCGTACAAGTGAAAAACAAACGTTGAAGAGTGCCGTTGATCTTTAAAATTAAAACATCAGTCAATTTCTTTAATGACCAACATGAAAATAATTCATAATAAGGTGCTGTCCAGTAAGACTTTGTCTGCCAGCATATTTATTTATAAAATTTATTTCTCCCAAGCAACACTAGATTACTTGGTTGGTCTTGTTTCTCTTCTCTGAAATTTCAATAAAGAAATCAGGCTTATAGAGAAAAAATGAAGAAAAGAAAAACTTTGCTGCACACTTAGATCACTTTTAATCCAGTACGAAGAATACAGCAAGAACTTATGTATTCTGTCTCTTTCTAGACAGAAGCCAAGCAATTACCGCAGATAGTTTTAAAAGACAGAATAATGTGCTAAGCTATGATATTATTTTTCCCGTATTTTTGCAAAATTCAGTATCGTTGATGAATCGTCTGTCACCTTTCCCCATGAACTCAATATATAATTCCTAAAATTGTGTAGAATGAAAAAGAAGGTAAATATATATATCTTTTCACTGAAAACACGAGAGATGTTATTATTATAACACAATGTGACCTGAAAGACACTAAACTATGTTATACAAAATTCATTATAGAAGTAAGGTGAAAGCTTATAATTTGTGAAAAAAATATTTCCTTAGATTTATTATTATTATTTTGAAAATAAATCTTAATTGTGTGGCACACGAATTTCTCATTGAATGGCTGCAGTGGAAATCAAACCCATTAAACAGATTTGATTTCGTAGCTTCCCAACACAGCAAACAAACCAATAAATAATAACTAAGTGGTGTAATTCTCAGATAAGCTTACAAGTAAGCTTCGATGATGAAAGCTGATAATTTACATCTCATCCAAGATAAAAAAAAAGTATGTATCATATGTAATTAAACACATGTAATGTACGTATCACATGTAAACAAATGTATGTAATGTTGTATCATATGTAATCAATTGTATGTAATGTATGTGTCATATATAAACAAATGTATGTAATGTATCATATGTAATCAAATGTATGTAATGTATGTATCATACGAAATAAAAAATATTATTATAGTTATTATATAATTGTAATAATTGTAATATAATTATAATATAATTGTAATAGTTGTAATACAAGAACTATATAATTGTAAATTATTACTGTGATTACTATTTTAAAAAATAGCAAAAAACTATGTTATCATCAATATTATTGAAATCTCATTATATGTAGCACTTCGTGATGAATCTTGTAAAATAATATACTGAATGTTACTCAAGATGATTATTGTATATATGTAAATATTTGTGAGATCAATAAATAAATATTATTATTTAAAAAAAAATCTTATCCATTATTCAAAAATTCCGTGTAATCTTCATTGCTAATATGTTAATATTGCAAATATAAATGCAAAAAAAAAGTATTATAAAATTTTTAATTGAAATGCAATGTAGAAAATGAATCATATATGCAGAACGTAATCCTAAATTTTGTAAAAATTACAAGTTAGAATGTCACTAAAGATGATTATAATAATTGTGTAAATATTTTAGAAATCAATAAAAAAATTATTATTATTATTATTAGTAGTAGTAGTAGTATTTTGTAAGTTCAATTTCGAAATTAACACTGATCCACTTTTAAAATCAAATTTCATTTTTGTATATTATACCGATTCCCATGTTTCCGATGGAAACAGTCAATTCATGTAATTATAAAAATAGCACAGTATGGTGATTATTGATCATTATCTATTAAAGTATCCAGATTTCTGTTCGAAATTTCTTATACTATTCCGGACGTTTACTTACTGAGAATTGAATTATCTTGATTGGCTAATTATTTCACGACAGTTTGAACATATGATTATATTTCTGTTGTAATTAAATACACATGATGCTTTTATGTACACATTGCATAGTCTCACTTAATCTTACAATTATTAGTATAAAGAAAAGTTGTCTTGCAGTTTTTTTTTTATTTCTATCACCGAATGTTTTCCCCTGTATCCATTCTGTTATTGTTATTTGGAACTAATTAAATAGGTAGAAACATTCTACGGAGACTCAGTTAAGAAAAATTAAGTCAGTGAGTCCATATAATAAGGTTCAAAAAAAAAAAAGAAGACTGAACAAAACACAGTAAAATATAAATCAAAGGCTTCTATTTGAACATCAGTGAAATTTCCCACAACATAATGTGCCAATTACATGATACATATAAACGAGCATTCTAGTGGTCTTCCATTACTAATTAAATTGAATTTGTTTCATTTAATTAAACAGCAAGAGCAGAATGGTGCAAAGGAGGTGATCTGTTCCCACACCATCTCTCACAGGTCAGTAGATCGAAACATACTCTTCTAAAGGGTGCTTTTGTTTTTCTCCTAAACGGTTTATTTATAATAAACGTCATCATAATTGGCTGTATAAATTGCTGTTTCTTCCGAATCTTCCGATTATAAAAAGTTAGCTGAATAAAGTCTCTAAATTTTGTAATAAAAAAGTATCTAAAAATGATTAAGATTCTGAGGAAATCTGATTGATATCACTTAACCAGGAATGTTTGCTCATTAGTAACTTCCTTTTATATTCTTGGAGATTCCAGAATCCTTTTATTTAGAGCGAATATTTTAATTTTTCATTAGATGAAAATTTAAATTACTAAAGTAAAAAATAATAATATAGACATTCGTAACATAATAATCCCATTCGTTATTTCCAAAGTTTCCTATTTCTGGTGGAAATCTAAGATTTTTCATATTTGCTTCTTTTTTAAAAAGCATAATCAGATACTAAGGCTTATACCGGTCTCTGAGTCAAAACTTATTTCTCACAGCAGGTACGCAAGGAAAAATATTATTATCCATGGAAGCAAATATGGAAGCGATGTGAAAAGAAAATTATATAATTGAATAGAGAGATGACTGAAAAAAAAATATACTCTTAGAAAATCAAAACAGCACTCATGATATAGGAACAAGTTCTGCAACAAGCCGACACTGGACGATTGCAGCAGTCATTTATTACACGTCCAGTCATTTTGTAAAATAAACTATCATTTGGTTCCTAGGTTGGGAACGCAACTCAAAATTTCGAAACTTTCAATGCTTCTTCATACATTCAGCTTACAAATAATGATGGATCTTTAATTCTTCTATTTCTATATAATTTATATTTCCAAAAATAACGAGCATGACTCTTATCGATGGTAAATTTCCTTAAAAGCACCCAAGGTTTAAGGAAAAATTATGATAAACTCTGTAATGTAGTGCTAAGTCGAAATGAGTTCGAAGGTAATTCTTATGTGACACATGATTTATTTCAAGAAAAGGCATTTAAGATCAAAGATATTGAAACCCACATGTTAAAACTGGTTTTCTAAAGAGCGACAAGTAGATAACTTATAAATACGTGGTACGAGTTTCATTTATTTTGTAACTTCATCTCTTCAAGATATGCTTTAAGCATAATGGAGTCTGAGAGATTATCGAAAGTACTTTGCCAGTAGGAAACCTTTACTGATAAATCTATTCAGGAAGGTGTATAATATTGACACTTGTATTCAAGTACAAGTAGATACATATATATATATATATATATAATTGTGATGTTACGAAAGGACATATCCAACTGCATATCAGTTTGTGGGAACTCTACTTGTCACGCTGAAGACAGTGATATATAATTCATCGAAATTGGCCAAATGAAACCGAAATGTTGTGTGTGTGTGCTGAAAATTGAGCAGAGTTCACCTTGGTCACTAAAGAGTATAGAACAAAGGACGTTGCCATCTTTACAGTTGTCCAAGGGAAGAAAGGTGAGTCATGAAGTGCAACAAGAGCCTGAAGGAATTGTCATACGACGGAAGTCATATAACCGGCAGGAAATGCCTTAGGAATCTTCACTTTGCATGTTCCGGATTCTCAGAAACAACATGGCAACGCAAATCCAATGCCAAACGAGAGGAATGGAAATGCCAATACTGCAGAGCGAACAAAGAAACACCGCCACCTAGGAAGCAACTGATTACGCCCGAGAATGAATCGGACGATGAACTGAACAGACAAAAAATACAGGTGAGTCATGTAATTTGAATTCCGTAAATTTATTACTAGAAAAAGTTTAACAAAATATAAAAGCCAGCTTAGTAGATATTGTCCAAGAATTATTTGATAAACAGAATAAGCAAATAGCAAAAAACAAAATAGCGAATATGAAGAGTTTGTTAAATTTAATAATAATTCTACAGTCGAAGAAGTCTTACAAACGGTAAAAGATATTAAAATCCGCATTAACGTACAAACTCACACGCAACACAAATTTATGAAAGATACACCCGAACTTCATCAAGAACTTAATTCCCTAAAACTACAATACAAACTTTTAAATCAACAACAAAATAAAGAAGATCTTGTCTTAAGCGGCCTACCAGAAACTGCATCCACAGAAAATCTCAGATAAGTAGTTTAAAGTTAGGCCATGCAATTGAAGCTAGTACATTGTATTGAATAAGCTACTACAGAGACAAACTAACCTGTGCACAAAATAGCATGAAGCAAACCTGGCATCTGATCAATGAGATGCTAGATTGCGTTACCAACAACACCGCCTCCGAAACCATAAAACACAGCTTCATGAAAGACGCAAAATCTATCTAACAACTAGCAAATGACTTTAACCAATTCTTTTCACACACTCCATTCAAGACCTCCACAGAAATATTCCCCCAATCACAAAACATGACCCTACACTTGGACCACAATCAAAACAGACATTATGGTTCCCAACCATAAAAGAAGCAAAACTTCTCTCTGCAATTCATCAAATCAAACCAAACAAAGGACCAGGAATTGATGGTATCAGATCTAAAGATATAAAGCAACATGCAACTAGTTTAAGTCCTATCCTAATAAAATTAATAAATAAAAGTTTTAAAACAGGACAAATACCAAGTACGCTAAAGACCGCCATAATCACTCCCACACACAAACATGGAAAAAGAAATTTAATCAGCAAATACAGACCCATAGCAACATTACCAATTATCAATCAAATTATGGAGCGGATCATACTGAAGAAACTCAGCATACACAGTGACCTTTAATATTATCCCCAAAACACAATATAGTTTTCAGAAAAAAAAGGGAACAACATCTCTTATGGAAGAATTTAGAGACGTAATTAATACCGCCTTAGACAAAATAAAAATTGCCAGGGAAGTCTTTATTGATCTAACTAAAGCATTCGATAGACTCACACATCAAACCTTGTTAGAAAATCTGAGGCAACTTGGAATAGACGGGCCTCTAAACAGGTGGTTTACAAACTACTTTCAAAATAGAAAGCATATCACATGTATCTGGTCAAACAGAAGCAGAGAGCTACCAGTAACCTGTGGAATACCACAGGGTGCTGATTTCTCCGCAAATTTATTCAATATTTACACGCACGATATTAATCAGCTACCTCTCAAAAAGATAAGATATTTCAATACGCAGACGATGCAGCTATAATATCCATCCATAATACTGCAAGCACAGCCCAAACAAATATGCAACATGACATAGATCTGATGATAGACTGGCTCACGAAAAACTGCATACATCTAAACTTAGAAAACAAAATTAATGATATTCAGAAATCCGCTGACTCCACCAGTTGATAGCAAATACATAACCATCCAACATCCACTTTCCAACATAGAAAACACACACAGAACAGCAAAACCGCTACAATCACTCAGGTTAAAACAATACGATACCTTGGAATTTACGTCGATGCAGATATGAACAGGAATAGCCACATAAGCCATCTACACAACAAACTCCGAACAATAAGTGGCAAACTCTACAGGTTAAAAGATATAGTTCCCATACGTCTAAAAACACTCATATACAAAGCAGTATTCCAAAATATACTAAGATACGCTATCACAATGTATGCTTTCTGTGCACCCTACAAACTAAATAGATTAATGTCGCTACAGTACAAAATGATAAAACTGATCTTTTGGGAACAAAGGGAAAATATCGACTTTATATACATACAGCGCAATGTCAGAACACAAAATGCTGACAGCAAAACATTTATATCACGATGCGGCTTTGCTAAAACGTTATTTCGATGCTAACTGCAGGACAGTCAGAAATACATACCGTATAACAAGACCTCAGACAACTAATTATATCACATATAAATACAATAATCACTACGGAAAGGCCGCCCGAAACTTCTACATCCCAGACATGATAAACAAATTACCTTTTGAATACAGAAATCTTACAAACTAAAGTAGCCTTAAAAGAGCTCTAAGGACATAATATGAACAAGAAACACGCACCCAAATTACCATACAAACTTAATGAAACACAATTTATTTGTTCAGGCTTCCAGTTCAGCTATGCAACAAGACATTCCAATTTGGCGTGTGTATGGGTTCTGCGTGTGCGGGAGAATTTCTGATTCAACGGCTGCAGTGGAAATCAAGCCAATTAAACATAGATTTGATTACATCTCATCTCATCCAAGAGAAAAAAAAATTAATATTTTAAAAAATATTTTAAAAAATAACAAATGTATCATATATAATCAAATGTATGAAATGTACGTATCACATGTAAAGAAATGTATGTTGTATCATTTGTAATGATAAGCAGGAATTGTATGTATCATACGTCATAAATTATTATAATTATTATTGCGAAAAAAATTATCAGAATACATGAATGCATCAAATGTAAAGAAATGTATGTAATGTTGTGTCATACGTAAACAAATGTAAATAATGTTGTTTAATATGCTTTCATATGCTTTTCATATGCTTTTTTTAATAATAATAATCAAAACTATGTAATGCGTCATATGTAATTAATTATTATTATTAAAAAAAATAGTGCCACTCTGAGTAGTCTTTACACTAATCGAGGGAGGCCATAAATATTATATTAAGAACTATCCGATACTTTCGCAATATCCATCATACATTGCTCTGAACTCATTGCAACTTTGCTGTGTTGGGAAGCTATGAAATCAAATCTATGTTTTTATTGGCTTGATTTCCACTGCAGCCGTTGAATGAGAAATTCTCCCCCGCACGCAGAACCCATACACATGCCAAATTGGAATGTCTGGGTGCATCGCTGAATTGGAAGCCCGAACAAATAAATTGTGTTTCATTAAGTTTGTGTGGTATTTTGGATGCGTGTTTCTTGTTCATAGTATGTCCTTAGAGCTCTTTTCAGGCTACTGTAGTTTGAATATCCCAGGGACATGGAAGAACGAGTAAGTCATTTTTTCTCTTTACAAGCCATTGATACGAACGTCTGATGCAGATCCAATTGCTAGGGAAGAAATAGAAAGGATATCGTTAGAGACTAAACCGGAACTGTAGAGTAGAGATTATGCAAAGAGCTAGCGAATTCATGGTCTGTGCTTGCTATCCTATTATGGGGAAAGAGGTTATTTAAAGTTTAAGTCTTTAAATACCGCATAAATTTAGTTGTACCCAATAACGGCATTACTTTCACTTGAACAATGCTTAATACACAAATGGAAGAATCATATATACACAAACGTTAAACAGATAAATTAATTTTATTCATCGTCTATGCTAAATTCATGAATTAAATATATGAATATCAGTCCCACCTTCCAACCCCATTTCAGTCCACCGTCAAACTACCTACCAACCGAAGACAGTGATTTAGAAAAGGTAAATCGCCATTCAACTTCGGCATAAGCGACCATCTTCTACCATCAAACTACCAGTTGAGACATTGATTTAAAAAGATAAATTCGCTTTTCCGATTCGGCATAAACAAACTTCTTCTACCGTCCAACTACTATATCATGCAGTAATAAAAGAAAGAAAAATCACCCTATCGCTTTGGTAAAGGAAACAAACCCACCATCAAACTAGTTATTAATAAAGTGATTTAAAAAGATAAAAATCGCATTTCCGAAACGTGAAAAGCAAATAGCTTCTGTCATCGCAATACCAGATCAAGAGTAATTTAAAAAGATAAAAATCGCGCTTTCGCAATGGAAAATGCAACCGTCTTCTAACTACAGAATAATATGTATGCCACAGTTAATTACCTTTTATATTTTAAGACGATGTAACCAATTTAAACATACGCCTTCTGTTTTTTAAATTAAATATCGGTTGCTATTTGTGTTGTTCGCAATATTTCGTGTTATGATACATAAGACGAAATATTTTCATGATAAAAAGTTATTAAGTGTGGCAGACGTATGATTCTTTAGTTATGAATACAGCACAGTTTTCACTATATCAGAAAATCCGTTCTGCTACCTTCGAACTACCAGTAAAGGCAGTGATTTGAAGAAGTAAAAATCGTCGTTCTGCATTGCAAAATGCAACCATCCTCTACCATCAAACGAGATTAGGCAGCGATTTAAAAAGTTAAATTGCCTTCCAGCTTCTTCAAAAACAGTCTTCTTCTTCTACTGTTCATCTACCATTTCAGGCATGATTAAACAATAATAAATCACCCCACCAATTTGGTAACGGAAACACTCCCGCCATCGAACTAATCATTAATGCAGTCATTG
Organism: Typopeltis vanoorti; assembly: GCF_054136105.1. Lineage (NCBI taxonomy): Eukaryota > Metazoa > Arthropoda > Arachnida > Uropygi > Thelyphonidae > Typopeltis > Typopeltis vanoorti. The sequence goes on from NC_143553.1 coordinate 120,582,676, forward strand.
AAAAAGATAAATATCACATTTCCGAAACATAAAAAGCAAATAGCTTCTGCCCTCATACTACCAGACCAAGACTGATTTCAAAAGAAAAAAATCGTGGTTTCCCAATGGAAAAAGCAACCATCTTTTAACTATAGAATAATACGCATGCCACAGTTAATAATAAGCGCGTATGTTTAACGAATTTAAGCATACGCGCTTATGTTTTTGAATTAAATACCGGATGATGTTTGTGTCGCGAAAGTTAAATATTTCGTGTTATGATACATAAGACGAAATATTTACATAATAAAAAGTTCAGTGTGGCACGCGTGTGATTCTTTAGTTATCAATACTTCACAGGTTTTCACTATATAAGAAAAAACCATCTTCTTCCTTCGTACTACCCGTAAAAGCAGTGATTTAAAAAGGTAAAAATCGCTGTTCTTCATCGAAAAATTCAACCAATCCTCTGCCATCAAACAGGATCAGGCAGTGACTTAAACAGAAAATTGCCCTGTCGCTTCGGTAAAAGGAACCCTCTTCGATCATCGAACTGACATTTAAGACATTGATTTAAAAAATTAATATCTCCTTTCGCTGCGACAAAAGTATCCATCTTCTAATATCGAACTACAAGTTCAGGCAGGAATTCTAAAAGATAAAAATTGCACACCTATTCGTTTAAAGCAACTATCTTCTATCACCAAACTACCAGCAAAGGCAGTGATGTAAAAAGATGAATCACTTTCCTCATTGTAACAGCAATCGCTTTTTCTTCGCCCTGAATCACTGATACCAGTTGGTAGGAGATTCTAATTAAGTTTTTTGGCAATCTTAATTAAACCCACCAACTAACCCCAATTCTCAAGGAACAATTGCCATTTGTTCCTCCCCATCAACAGCTATCTCCTAGAATCTCCATGAAGGAATTTCTTGCACCGTCATAGAGAATCATATATATTCTCAATTTCTTTGCAAATTTCATTCTAAAATCTTGTGATCAAGCTGCTGATTATGTTCTAAAAAGAACACTCAGGTAATCAGATATGAATCTATTTATAGAAAATAAACAATACACAGAAACTGTGACGCAATAATTACGGAAGATTAAATTGAAAAACCAGAGTAATATAGCAATTGTTGACTTTGATTATCTTTGTTGAGGAGAAAATGCACTTAAATTGCCTTAAATATGCATAGTTTCTCACTTGTTACGTCATACTGCAATTATTACCAAATGTTTGATTTAGAGTTACAAATTAATTCCATCGAAGGTTGAGATACAATGCAGCATTAGTTGAAATGAGAAATACAGCAGTTTAATCGTATGAAAAGAAGAACGAAGAAATACTTTTCATTTCACATATGAACAAAACGATTCATTTTTATGCTAACCATAGTTTCTAACCATTTCTTTAAGAAACACTTGTAGCATTCTTTATAAATGCATTCCTCGAATATTGTACCCTACATTTGAATCAAATGTAGGGTACCATTTGGGTACACTTGGTACCCTTTTACAGAAAATTTAGCGTAAAGATGTGTAGGGTACCAATAGGGTATACTTGGTACCCTTTTGGTACCCTACACATGTTTACACTAAATTTTCTGTCTTTACATTAAATAACTGCTAAATCGCATTCTTAGAATAAAAATTTACCTAAAATTTGGCTGTGTAAATTTTTAGGTAAACCTAAAAATATTTAAACAAATACAAATTAAGTTAATGCTTTAGAAAGAAGAGACAGTTATTTGGAATAGTTATGGTGAAGGTAAGAGTAATCTTATGTATAGAATTTACTGCAGTTTAAAACTCGCGTTTACTCAACTTGGAAATTCTCGAAAATCATTGCTTGAACCCAAAGAAGAATGAATATTACATTCTATATTCCACCCCGCTGGGAATATAGAATTTTGATAAAAATTATTAAAATAATTTTTAAATTTAATTATGATTTTCCTTGGTGCTTCCAATAAGACTATCATTGATTTCTCTGCGGGAGATGATATTCTACTTTTTCTTACACAGAAAACCTTTCGAATATATCTATTGATACAGATGAATTTGCAACTTGAAGAAATGATATTCGAGCCACTTGGCTAATAGCAATACATTATTCGATTTCTAGAACGACATGAAAATTCTTGCTCAAATTAATCGAAAATTCCCGCTAAGTAAATAATGTAACTGAGACAAAAAATCTTTTTAATAACTGTTTTCTGTAGCGAAGATTTCTCGTTTCATCATCACCACATATGAAACAGTATATTAAAAAAAATCAGCTGACGCCTTTTTATTCCCGTATGCGGGAGTAGGCGAGGCCATTTAGCCCTATCTAACTTTTGGAGACCTAGTGGGCAGTTCAATCTCCACTGGTACCCAATCAGAAACAGATGGCTCAAGGCTATCATTAGTTATGCGGCCCGCAGTGAAGAGACACGGCTCAAATGTGCCGCCATCTTGTGGTTCCTAACCCTAACACAATTGTTTTTTTTTTTAATGTCTTAAATAATGTGGGTTCTACGGTCGATTTTCTTGAGTTACAGGACGAAAAACCCGAGTTTCAGGGAGGAAAAACCCGCTTACCCATGCCAGAGATCGACTAACTCGGGAACCGGTCGAAAAAAGGCTTAGAAAAATTTCCTCTAATCGCCGACTAGACTCGAAACCAAGTCTTCCTTCGTGGGGCCAAGCGCCGTGGTATGCAAACGCCACATCCACTGAGTTGTATTTTCCCTCACTTTGCAGAACAATTCTACCAAATGCGTTGTTAAATCTGGCTTTATTTAAAAGCGTAATATATGTGGAAATTCTGAAGTTTCGAAATCTTCAACAGAGATCTTATGAGAATACAATCCTCCCATCGGAGTCGCCTGGGGTTCAATACCTAAAAGGCAAGAATTGTGCCAAAATCCACTAATAAAATGCTAATGTATGGATGCTTTAGGAAGCAATGTGCATCCTGTCTTTAACATTGATAATAAGCTGGTTTATTTTTTATAAAACAAGAAGAATAACATATAATTTCATAAGTAAGGTTGGACGATTTATGGGAAGTAAATGTGAAAGAATAACTCAACGTAACGGATGTTTACTTACTATATAATTAACTGCGATCTATGGAATGTATGCATTGAATGTAAATCTCCTTGCACAACTATAGTTGGGAATTTTAAGTAAATCCAATTCCTATCTGATTTATATTATAAGTAACGTACGCTGTCTGCCACTTTAGTAATATATAATAGATACCAGCAGGCGAACCCTAATATCGGATATGTCCACCTTCGGCTTTTATCACACTCTGCACCCGTTGAGGGAGGCTTTCCACCAATGTGCAGCGGATGTCTGATGGACGTTTTTTTCCATTCCTCCATCAACGCAATATTAGTTCGGTATCAAATCGAGAATGTACTGCTCTGGATCACAATCGCCGCTCTAATCAGTTCCACAGGTGTTCAATAGAGTTGAGATCAGGACTCTAGCATTACCTGGAATATCAAGCACTGAGCTGCCTTCATGGAACCACGGACAGCGACCAGTTGCACACTTCAAGTTATCTGACTTCATCCCACACCATTACTTCTACATCACTAAACTTGAATCTGGTGCTAGTTCAACACAGTGTGGTTACAAGCGTTCAACAAGCTGTCTCCACACCGAGACCCTGCTATCAGACTGGAAATAGGCTAACCTTGATTCAGTGCTCCAAACAACCGTTTTCTGCTGGTCAATTGTCCATTTCACACACTACTTGCACCAGGCCAGACGAGCTGCTTTGTTCGTTTTTGTGATGTTCGGCTTCTGTGCTGTTGCAACTCCATATAAATCCAGTAAATGGAGTTAAACTAACAGGGGTGTATGGACAATTATTGGTAGATAGTGTATAAGTCATATCAGAAAACATATTAAGCAATGTCTGATGGTAGCTTTAGACTATACACATGCCACCCACTGATATAGAAACATTTATGCAGATGTAAGTATAATTTATAAAATTATACTTACACTGCGTATATGCAAGCCACTTGGTCACGTTAACTTCACCACGAGTTTTAGGCAACTATCTAAGAATACCGCTGGTATGTAATCATCAATAGTGTTCATCACGATGGGACAAACGTTAAACGGATATTTCGGAATCCAAAGAAGGGTTTGTTGTGTGCGACGACTTCACTGGAGCCGCTATTTGGAAAACAACCAAGCTGAGTGGTTTCTAAAAAGTAGAGGTATCCCCTGTGTATAATCAGTGAAAAACCAACCGTTTTGTTTGTGTATCTCATGTGAAGAATGAAGTCGACTTTATTGAAATGAGGGACAACTTGCAAAAGTTTGTCCGCTTGGGAAAAGTACAAGAAGCACAAAATGATAGTCCAGGATGGAAAATGTTACGAGAAGGAACTCATGAAATGATCACACACTTACATATTAGAAGGCTAACAAGAGAAGAAAAAGAGAAAAAAAATCAGAGCATTGTCATCCATTACGCACCCTGGGTACCCATTTTAGTCGCGTCGTATGATATGCATGGGCTACAGTGGGGCCAATCTTATCCTGGCAATCATACTAGTTACCCTCTATAAATGCCCTGACCATTTTTAGATTTAATACACTAAAGAAATGAAAACAAAACTTCAGTGTATGCAGGGAAATGATTAAATTTATAAATGAAATCTATGAAATCTATGAAACTTTCAAAGTATTCATCAGGTAAATATACGTTATTATAATACTTAACACCATTTTTATTTTAATTAGTTAAAACAGGCAATTACCTTTTAGATAGAACAACCAATGAATCTGATTTATCTGCCGTAACAGAATGCATTTCTGATTTATTCATTTTCGAAGGGGTAGTTATTGAAATGTTGTTGAAGCAATCATTATCGAAAGATCAAGAAATTCAATTTTGTAGTTAAACACGGTATTTATACAGTATATATTATATAAAAATATGTGCATAAATTTATTTTATACATTTTTTAAAAAAGTATTTCTTTATTAAATCAATTTGAGCATAAATTAAACTTTACCCAACACTATGATTGTTCTCAGGAGAAACAATCAAAAAAAGGCGAAGAACATCGAAGATCATATGGAAAAGGATGTAGCAACACATGATACCAAAGACAGAAAAGAAAAGGTCCCTCCAGTTATCTTCCGAGACAAAGAGAAGTGGACCTCAGTCTAATGGTCCCTAGGAGGACAAAACATCAACTTCTCCATGGCATGAAATTCTGATGAAGGTGTAAAAATTCATCCTGCTACTGTTTCAGATTATCGTAATTTCCATCTAAAAGTCGTGAGTCAGTAAGAGTGAACCCTGTTCTACCATGCAGTTACACCATAAGCAACATAGCAGATTGCCCTCCTGTTCGAAATACCTCACATTCAGCAGCACAGGAAAGCACACTACCTTAATCCATGACCGAAACATACGCAGAGGCGGCACGAACTCAGATTTCTTCATCTCAGGAGCAAACAAGTTCCAGGTTAACATCAGTCAGTTCTAACTGCTTCACTTGCCACAATGATGCATGAATTCGGCAAAGCAAGCACCTCACCATCTTCCAGAAAGAGATTCTATCTAGAAACCCAATCGATATTGAGAGTTCTCTACAATATATAAAATATTCAAACAAAACTCCCTCACGATTATAGCATGCAATTCCAACTGCCTGACAAATAAAATTCTTGAGCTGCAAGAATTCGCAAACAGATACAATCCGAACATAATCTTGATCAGCGAATCACACCTCAGATCATCTAGCAACCCAAGATTAAGAGCATATATACTATATATGACAGACAGACTTAACTCTAGTGGTGGTGACACAGCCATTTATATTAAAAATTATTTAAGCCATAATGTTTTCACCAACCCTCAACTTTAAACCTTGAAGCGACAGGTTTAGTGGTGCACACCAACAACACAGGTAGACTTAAAATCTATACAGCGTACAATCCTCCCAGCATTCCACTATTGACATCAGATTTAGACTTCATCCTCTGCTCCATGGATTCCATAATTATAGCAGGCGACCTCAACTCCAAACATACAGCTTGGTTGAGTCCGTCCATTAACTCCAAAGGCCGTACTTTATTTCACTGCACGTCATTCAACTCATCAATAATAGCTGGACCTACCGAGCGCACTCACTACAGTCCATCAGGAAGTTCGGATGTACCAGGCGTAGTCATCCACAGGAACATCAGATATCAATATCAGATTATTACCTTATTTGTTATTTCTGAAAGAAAATGTATTTATTATTATTATTATTATTATTATTATTATTATTATTATTATTATTATTATTATTATTATTATTATTATTATTATTATTATTATTATTATTATTATTATTATTATTATTATTATTATTATTATTATTATTATTATTATTATTATTATTATTATTATTATTATTATTCTGACACCTTCATGGAGTCCGAATTCTACATAAATAGTATTCTACTATTTATGTAGAATTCTGCTGATATGATTTTATGTAATTTTTCTGATTGAATTTAATTGGCTAGTAAAGGAGAAACATAGTTGTTTTGAGTTAGCGCGTGCTTAGAACGTGAACGCCTATGATATGGAGAGAAACCTGTAGATGTAAGCTGGACTGGCTAGAACCGGATTTTGGCGGGAAGAATAAACGCAGTTAATTGAAAAACGAAGGTAAACTGGGAAGAAAGCTTGGGGACAGCGAAAAGACCGGGTGTGTAACGAAAGGCGTGCGGAGATATTCGGAAAATTCGGTAAGGAAAGGACTGAGATTAAAAAGGCATTAATAACTACCTCGATAGGATTTAGATATTACGAGAGATTCCTAATGATCAGAAGAAAAATTCTAAAAAGCTGAAGTCAACACATACTGGAAAATAGGGAATTAGTACATGACGTAAATCTAATTTGTCAAGATTATGTGGCTCTGTGCTTAATATTTCAGTTAACATAGTGAAGATATTTTTAATTGTGTTTCCTCTTGAAAATGTGCCTAAGTAAATTCAATGTGCTGAAGTTAAAAACCGGTAAGACTTATCCTTTTTTACATCCAGTGTGAAGCAAATGAAAGTTAGTTCCGCCTAAATTATCATAAACCTAGCGGTGGCATTTAACTATAAATAGTCAAGGAATAAAGTACTAAAGTGTTTCCCCCTTGAATTTGATAACTGCCTTGTAATTCACTTAAGTGTTTATAGACTAGAAGTGAATTAGAGAAGCCAACTACAAGAATATTTATTGTGAATTCTGGAACTTTGAACTGTGAGATCTATTTTTTTATAAATCGACAGAATATAAAGAACTGGGAGTTGAATATTTGATACCTAGTGTATTATATCTATTCTGAGCACTAGAAATAAATCGATGTGTAGATGATATCAGTTGTCTCATAGAATAGAGACAAGTTGTGATAGAAATGCTTATCTCTTGAATAAGACTTTTGGCTTTAATCTTAAAAGCTAACTAAATTTATACTAAGTATAAAGTTATACTTAGATGTACATGTTATATAACCCTGCATTAAATGTGTTGTTTTACTGAATTCAATTTGAAGTTTGTCTGATTTGCTTTCATTGGACCGTTCACAAAAATGTTTATCGGATCTTGCGGAAGCCTTAAAAGATAATATTAACCTCGGCCTGTAGAAAAGTGAGATTGCAAACGTTAGTTGATGATTGATTCATCTATATTATATAGACTAATCCGAATATAAGATGGAGCAGGATAATAATATAAATTTCTTTATATTCGTATCAATATCAATCAACATCTGACAAATAAAAAAACGGAATTTAAAGAAGAAAGGATAAGTTCAACTAACCATCATAATTAGATAGTAAGCAAGATAGGACGATCCAACAACTTCAAATGATCAAGTTGTAAAGCTTGGAATTTCTCCAAAAACTGTCCCAAAACTAATCTACCTAAACGAAAGAGCATAACTATCTCTCCTGAAAATATAGCTAATGAAATCGTTAATGTGTCAAGAGCACCTAGGGATTATGAATATACTAAGATAGTTAAGAAAGAACTTAGAGCATTATAAACAAATGCCCCTGCTTTTTCACAATATGCTTCAATCTTTAATATAGATGAAGTAAAAGCCGACATAAAATATGTCAAAGAAGGCAAGGCCCCAGGCTCGACGGTATTCCTCCTGAATCCTCCTGAATAATAACGGGCCAAATACTATAAAATAGCTTTCTGAATTCTTCGCTGATAGTAGTATGGGAGGCTCTTCTGACAAGATCAAGATCAAGATAAGATAAGGAATCGTGAGGTGATTGGTCGATGACGTCATTGTGTGCATGGCTTCATGGGTCTGGAGTGTTTGGAATTTCCGTGTGGGCAAGTGTGTCACTGGCTTCAGCTCTTGTGTTTTGGTTCGCGTATGGGATTATGGGTGATGGTAGAGATAAGGATTCGTGTTGTGATTGGTGGTGCAGTTCTGACAAGATGAAGATCAGATGAAGAAGCCAATGTTTGGGCATTGATTTAATTATACCAAAAAATCGGTCTCATTATATTATTTAGTTGGTTGCCAACAAGTTTAACATCTGTGCTATTTAGCCGCACTGGTGAGCAATATTCAGCAACAGAGAAAACTAGTCCGAGAGCTACAATCCGTAGATTATCGGCTTTTGCTCCCCAGGTCTTGCTTATTGGTGTTTGTATTATTATGTTACGGGTTCTTAACTTAGCAGAAACGTTTGTTAGATGTTGCTTATAAGAGAGCGTGCGGTCCAAGGTCACACCCAAATACTATGGAAACTTATTGTGTCGTAGCAAGCATCCTTCAGAGAAGATATACAAACTGACATCTGACATGTGATTCGTAACGTAAACGCTTGATACTTCTGTTTTGTCTGGATTGAGCTGGAGCCTCCATTTTTTTGTAATATTCACCTATTAGTTTCCGGTTGTTTGTAAGCACCTTTTCGTGCTGACTCATATTTTCGTGTCGAATGGCAATTCCAGTGTCATCAGCATAACAGAACTTGCGTGAGATGGTGGCGGGTAAGTCGTATGTGTATAGATTATGAAGTAGGGCCGCCAATTCTGACCCTTGTGGAAGACCGTTACTAAGTTTTCGTTGTCGTGACATTTTATTTCCTAATATAACTTGAAAGAAACGTTCCATGAGCATGGAGGAAATTAAGTGCGCAATCCGACAATACTAAGAAATTTGTATATATAAGACCTTCATGCCAAACTGTGTCATAGGCCGCTGTTAGGTCTAAGAAAACAGGTGATGTTTTTTCTTGCTTCTCCGCAGAAGCAACAAAAAGTCCAGCTTTTTTCTTGCTTTTCATAGCAAGAAAAAGTCCAGCTTCTATGTATGATGTTAAAGTGAGTTAGCACTTGGTCACATCAACCATGATTTTATAACAAATCATGTGTTGTAAAATAATGTGTTGCATGATTGGTATAGACAGTCTATTGTACAAAAGGCGTTTCAGAATTCTATAAGTGCAACACAATAAAGAAATAGGTCTGTAACTTTTTGCTTCATGGAGCTGTTTTCCAGGTTTACGGATAGCAACTATTTTTGACTTCTTAAACTGGCTTTCAGTCAATGACACATCAGCAGTAGTATGGGAGGCTCTTCTGACAAGATCAAGATCAAGATAAGATAAGGAATCGTGACGTGATTGGTCGATGACGTCATTGTTTGCATGGCTTCATGGGTCTGGAATGTTTGGAATTTCCGTGTGGGCAAGTGTGTCACTGGCTTCAGCTCTTGTGTTTTGGTTCGCGTATGGGATTATGAGTGATGGTAGAGATAAGGATTCGTGTTGTGATTGGTGGTGCAGTTCTGACAAGATGAAGATCAAGATAAAATAAGGAATGGTGACGTGGGTGGGTGTTGTTTTCAGATGTAGATAAGTGATGTCATTTGTTATTTGTAAATAAATGTCGTTATTTGTTATTTATAAATAAGTGACGTTGTTGTTTTGAATGGAAAGGATGATATTAATGGATAAGAAATCGTGTCGTGATTGGTGCTCACTTCTGACAAGATCAAGATCAAGATAAGATAAGGAATCGTGATGCGAATGTTTGTTATGAGATGTAGATAAGTGACGTTATTGTTTTGAATGGGAAGGATGATTTTAGTGGTTAAGTAATCGTATCGTGATTGGTGGGACACATCTGACAAGATCAAGATCAAGATAACATTAGGATTCGTGACGTGAATGTTTGTTGTTATTGAGTTTGGAATGATAATTTAATTTAACTATATACTATGTCACACAAACATACAGTTTTTTTTTCTTCTATAGATGGTTGTACTAATTTTCCAATACATTTTGGGTATTTCTTTCCTGTTAATGTGTGGGAATTCTTAGAGAAAGTCGTGATGGCTCTCGTGTTTCGAGTTTTTCTGAATAATTAATTATATACTTAAAAAACCTGTCCTTAAACACACACACATACACACACACATATATACATATTAGATATAAAAAATCGCTAATGTATCCATGTTGATACTCTAATATATACCCTATGATTATTCTTATGGGGAAAAAAAAAAAAAACTATTCAGTATTAGAATTACGCTTACCAAAAAACATACGAGCAGTTGTTATGTATAAGTTAAAAAAGTACTTGCAGCTTTCCAGATCACTCTTCTAAATACGAATATTCCAAAATAGTTGAATTTTATTATATCCACAACACAACACAAACACAAAAACCACAAAGAATGAAATTTCTGTAAATACTGTAACCTGAACTAGTTACTTCGTCCTTTAGATTACAGACCGTAGATGTTGTGGATTCGTCATTTGCAATATCCCATAGCGAGCTGTTTTCTTCAAAGGGGATGACATGACTCACATCCGTAAATTGGGGTGTTGTTCAAAAGGTAGCATTTCCTCAAGTTTGGATATTTCTCAAATAATTACATATGACTAAGGACTTAGTATCAAGATGTTTGAATAACACATATCCTAAAATTATTCATTATTCGTTACTGTTGGAATTCATTGGTGTTGTTAATTAATGCTTACATTTAATTTTAATTTAGAGTACTATCCGATTGGTTGTCTGTATTATTTATTTCCCACTGTTGCCCAAGCTTGGTGGGAAAGTCTATGCGCCGTTTTGTTTTGGTTAAGTGTTATTTCCGGTTTCGAATTCCGATTGTTGTTAGAATATGGAATTCTGACAAGTGAAATTATTATTATTATTTATTATTTATTTTTCTTCAAATTGAATGGTTATTTTCTGTATTTTACTTTTAAAGGTCATTTTGTAACAGAATAACTGAGCAGAATTAATAAATATATAAAGTATATGTGAATTTATTTTCCAACACTGAATATTTCTCATTACGTCTTGTCTTTAAGTTGTCCAAGCTTGGTGGGAAAGTCTATGCGCCGTTTTGTTTAGGGTAAGTGTTATTTCCGGTTTCGAATTCCGATTGCTCTTAGAGTATGGAATTCTGACAAGTGAAATTATTATTATTATTTTTTCAAATTGATTCGTTATTTTCTGTATTTTACTTTTACAGGTCATATTCTAACAGAATAACTGAGCGCAGAATTAATAAATATATAAAGTATATGTGAATTTATTTTCCAACACTGTATATTTCTCAGTAAGACTTATCTTTAAAGGTATCTATCTTATCCGGTTGCCTTTTGTTGTACGTAGGTGAGAAATCGTGTGTTTTGTTTCGAACTCTTGGTTTCCGTTGGGAAATTACCAATATAACTATTAATTTTACCTTCGATTCCTTGTGCTCTAAACCTATTTCTGTAAGTAGAATTTATTTGTGAATTATTTTCCCACACTGCTAATTTTCATTCATTAACCTTGTTTGTAGATAACGAACAAATAAGATTTTTAAGTCAATGAATCAAAAAAAAAAAAAAAAATTCTCTGGTTACTTTGTGGCATGAAATTTCACAAGGAAAAAAAAAATGTTATCTTCCTTCTTAAATTTGTATAACACATATGCGACACCCAATTTGTTCATTTAAATTTACACATTTTATTGAACGAAATATTATTTACAAATTGTATTTACTGAATCTAACAATACAGAAAATAAATAAATTGAAAAATACATCAAAGGTTCTTCCATGGTTGTGGAATTGCCATCGTATGGTTTTGACAATGTGACTCTCATCTGAAAGTTAATTTTTCGTTTGGCGTTCGTTGGGAATTTATTACTGTAGTAAAATTAAGGGTTGTGTATTTATTTCTTTGAAACCAATACGTATACTTCAGAGAATTATTAAAAGCAGAGAATCTTTCATTATGTTTCCAAAGGCATTTAAAAGTACACGTTATGTTTTCACGTTTCGGGCATCCAATTTCATTTAAATCAAGAACAGACCTCCCTATTAACTTCGTTAATGTTTTTGATTTTTCTCTTCCTTTGGCAAGTAATATATGATATTTGCATGTTGATTCTATCATCCAATCTCTTAATTTGTCCAAAGCTAGTGAACCAATTTCCCACTTCAGCTGATGGTTATATTTTATTAACCAAGAATTCTATTTTTTAACTCTTTCAGGTAATTCTTTCCAACTACAAGGTGATTTTGTCACTGCATATCTTACACTAATTCCATCAGAAATACAAATTTCTTTAGGAAATAAATTTGAACTCTTATTCAACAAAAATTGTACATCAATTATCCCAATGATAACTGAAAATTCGTATTTTTCACCCACTGTCGATTTTTCATAATCGTTTTCCTTCATTCTTCTTCTTCGATTACTTCATATGGCACCACAAATAAATAGTTATTTATTATTATTTCACTGATTATTAGCTCTGATCGTATACTTTATGGTAACATTCATTTACAAAATTCTAAACAATTAGAACTTTTCACAAAGAAACTTTCAAAGAATTTGTGGCTCACCCATTATTTTTGCATTACCAAACACAAATCACAAAACAGCAGCTGCAGTAGATAAACGATTACCTTAAGTCCAAAGTCACTCGACTCTCTGGTATTTTCTTATAGTACTGTTTACACTTACCATCCCCTACGCTGACCGTTCCTTCAAAAATGAACCTTTTGCGCAGATGACTCAACGACATGTTTTCACATGCTGTTGGATATACTGTTGGTGTGTTTTTATCTTACTTTGTGTAGGGAAAGGTAAAATTTGTATATGTGTTATCTGTAGAGTACAAACATTTTCTCTATGCCAAACTTTAAAGATGTGTTAAACTCACGTTTTGTTGGTTTAATTAGGTGCTTCTCTCTTTCTCTCTCTCTCTCACTCTCTGTAAAAATAACCAAATTCTAACAGTCGGGATTTTCGATTATGTGAACGATTTGTTTTCAGATAACTCAAATAATGTCAATAGGTAGCATTAGACAATTTCTAAAATAATCAAAACAAATGGATTTTCGTTTTCAACACTTTTTTTTTCCCCTGTCCTGGCATTAATTTCACAGTTGTGATTTCTTTAAATAATTAAACAGAATTGCATTAAGATATAAAGTTATGGATTTAAATATCAAGATCTAATCAGAATAACTGAGTAAAAATTCACTGTGGAAAAACACAACAACAAAAACACACATCTTTGTTCATTTAAGTTTACAAATGCACATTTTATTTTGCTGAAATACTATTTACAAGTATATTCACTGAGAAAAATTCGATAGTAACAAATTGTCACTTATCACTTCATTTTTACTTTATTCACAAAACTACAAATCCGTTATTTGGTATGGTCTCTGTTTTTAATTCCCCCATTACTAGAATGTACGGGTGGTAAAGTTTTGAAATAAGTTTCGACTCGCAAGAAAAATAAAATGTTTACATTCAAATAACTTATGATCACAGCAAGCAAGAAATTCATCAGCTTTTCAAAGTTTGGAAATTCATACCCATTTTGTTTTCATCATTTGGTATCATTTAAATGAAGAACGGGTATGGGTATTAAGTTTGTTAATGATTTTGATTTTCTCTTCCAAATGCGATTATTATTTGATATATACATGTTGATTCATTTGTTATCTGCATGCTACGATATCATTTTTATTTTCTACAATAAAGTTTTTGTAACGCGTTTTTTTGGAAAACCGCGTTTTTTTGGAAAAAAAATGCGTTTTTTTATTTTTTTTCCAAAAATGTTTTCATAAAAAACGCGTTTTTTTCCTAAAAAGTTATCATAAAAACCAGTTTTTTAAATTTTTTTTTTCCCAAAAAAGTTATCAGTATCAATTGCAGGTGGCATCACTAAAAGATATCTGCAAATGATGAGCTCGCTCATCTCCACGAGGCTGAGCAGACATTTTCTGAAGGAGAGGGGGTTAGTGGAGTATTGCAGGGAAGACCTCAGTCCCCCTCTTGACTACCTTTTCACTTTCACAACCTGATGCTATTTTTTTTCCTCCAAAGTTATCAGTATCAGTTGGAGGTAACATCACTAAAAGATATCCGCGAATAATAAGCTCGCTAATCTCCGCTAGCCTGAGCAGACATCTGCTGGAGGAGGGAGGGATGATGGGTTAGAGTATGGGATGGGGGAGCATTTAGCATTAGTTGGAAGTGACATGACTAAAAGAAATCCGACAACGGCAAACAAGCTCATCTCCCTTAGATGAGCAGACATCTTCTGGAGGATAGGGAGGGTGGGGGAGCCTTGCAGGGAAGACCACTGTCAACCTCTTGACTACCCTTTCACACCCAACACATAATGCTATTTTTTTTTTATCCATCCAAACAATTTCGGACATCCGCAATGGCGAGATCGTTCATCTCATTGGTTATCAGTTTGAGGTGACATCACTAAAAGATATCTACAAATGGGTAGCTCGCTCATCTTCCTTTGGGTGAATTCGAGCCACAGAGATAAAGTTTGTACCATAATGTCACAAAGTAAGATAAACGCACATCAACATCAATCCACCAGCATGCGAAAACATGTCTGTGAGTCACCTGCGCGAAAGCTTCATTTGGAAGGAACGGTCAGGGTAAAGGGTCAGGTAAACAGTACTATAAAGTAAAACAATCGAGTCGAGTGTCTTTTCAGTTACTGCAATTCGTTCGTCCAGTGCAGCTATCGTATTGTGTTGTGTTGTGGTGTTTAGGTCCAGTAAAGTAAAATAATGAGTGAACCACAAAAGTCTGAAATTTTCTTTCTTCAGGAAAATAGTGTAAACTAAATATTGTGAAATATTTTTAGGTAATTACAAGTTTCGATTTTTTTTTCGTTGTAAGTAATATTTCAGCAAAATAAAATAAGCATTTGTAAAACTTAAATGAACAAAGATGTGTGTTGCTGTTGTGTTTTCCACAGTGAAATTTTTACTCAGTTATTCAGTTTAGAATTTGATAATTAAATCCATAACTTTATACCTTAATGCAATTCTGTTTAATTATTGTAAAAAAATCACTAACGTGAAATTAAAGCAAGGACCATGGGAAACCTGATATCCTGTAATTAAGTATTTAGAAATTTGTCTAATGCTACCTATTGACATTTTTTTTTTTTTGAGTTATCTGTAAACATTTCGTTCGCATACTCGAAAATCCTACCTGTTAGAATTTGGTGATTTTACAGAGAGAAAGCAGATAATTTTACCCAAAACATAACTTAAACTCTTAAAGTTTAGTATAGAAAAAAGGTTTATACTCTCCAGATAACACAAATACAAATTTTACCTTTCCCAACACAAAGTAAGATAAAAATTTGGTTATTTTACAGAGTGCAGATATTTTAACTCATCACGTTACCAAACTTTTAAAAAGCTTGATGTAAAAAAGAAAAGAAGGTACATTTTTCTTTTCTTTTAAGATATTTGTACATGATAAAAGTTTAAAAACATATCACTGCCAGTCGAAACTTTTTTTTTCTTTTTTTTTTTTTCAAAACTTGACAACACATATTTGTAGTTTGGTGAATAAAGTACAAATGAACTGAAAAGTGACAATTTGGTACTGCATCTGTAGATACCTTCACCAGATTGGAAAAACAATCGTACCAAATTCAAACAATACGACGAATTTGGTTATTTACAGAGAGACAACTGATATTTTAGTCTATCACGTTACTTAAACTCTAAAAAACTTTATTGTAGAAAATAAAAATGATATCGTAGCATGCAGATAACAAATGAATCAACATGTATATATCAAATAATAATCGCATTTGGAAGAGAAAATCAAAATCATTAACAAACTTAATACCCATACCCGTTCTTCA
This sequence comes from Typopeltis vanoorti, assembly GCF_054136105.1. Lineage (NCBI taxonomy): Eukaryota > Metazoa > Arthropoda > Arachnida > Uropygi > Thelyphonidae > Typopeltis > Typopeltis vanoorti. The sequence continues at coordinate 120,598,861 of NC_143553.1, forward strand.
TTTAAATGATACCAAATGATGAAAACAAAATGGGTATGAATTTCCAAACTTTGAAAAGCTGATGAATTTCTTGCTTGCTGTGATCATAAGTTATTTGAATGTAAACATTTTATTTTTCTTGCGAGTCGAAACTTATTTCAAAACTTTACCACCCGTACATTCTAGTAATGGGGGAATTAAAAACAGAGACCATACCAAATAACGGATTTGTAGTTTTGTGAATAAAGTAAAAATGAAGTGATAAGTGACAATTTGTTACTATCGAATTTTTCTCAGTGAATATACTTGTAAATAGTATTTCAGCAAAATAAAATGTGGATTTGTAAACTTAAATGAACAAAGATGTGTGTTTTTGTTGTTGTGTTTTTCCACAGTGAATTTTTACTCAGTTATTCTGATTAGATCTTGATATTTAAATCCATAACTTTATATCTTAATGCAATTCTGTTTAATTATTTAAAGAAATCACAACTGTGAAATTAATGCCAGGACAGGGGAAAAAAAAAGTGTTGAAAACGAAAATCCGTTTGTTTTGATTATTTTAGAAATTGTCTAATGCTACCTATTGACATTATTTGAGTTATCTGAAAACAAATCGTTCACATAATCGAAAATCCCGACTGTTAGAATTTGGTTATTTTTACAGAGAGTGAGAGAGAGAGAGAAAGAGAGAAGCACCTAATTAAACCAACAAAACGTGAGTTTAACACTTCTTTAAAGTTTGGCATAGAGAAAATGTTTGTACTCTACAGATAACACATATACAAATTTTACCTTTCCCTACACAAAGTAAGATTAAAACACACCAACAGTATATCCAACAGCATGTGAAAACATGTCGTTGAGTCATCTGCGCAAAAGGTTCATTTTTGAAGGAACGGTCAGGGTAGGGGATGGTAAGTGTAAACAGTACTATAAGAAAATACCAGAGAGTCGAGTGACTTTGGACTTAAGGTAATCGTTCATCTACTGCAGCTGCTGTTTTGTGATTTGTGTTTGGTAATGCAAAAATAATGGGTGAGCCACAAATTCTTTGAAAGTTTCTTTGTGAAAAGTTCTAATTGTTTAGAATTTTGTAAACGAATGTTACCATAAAGTATACGATCAGAGCTAATAATTAGTGAAATAATAATAAATAACTATTTATTTGTGGTGCCATATGAAGTAATCGAAGAAGAAGAATGAAGGAAAACGATTATGAAAAATCGACAGTGGGTGAAAAATACGAATTTTCAGTTATCATTGGGATAATTGATGTACAATTTTTGTTGAATAAGAGTTCAAATTTATTTCCTAAAGAAATTTGTATTTCTGATGGAATTAGTGTAAGATATGCAGTGACAAAATCACCTTGTAGTTGGAAAGAATTACCTGAAAGAGTTAAAAAACAGAATTCTTGGTTAATAAAATATAACCATCAGCTGAAGTGGGAAATTGGTTCACTAGCTTTGGACAAACTAAGAGATTGGATGATAGAATCAACATGCAAATATCATATATTACTTGCCAAAGGAAGAGAAAAATCAAAAACATTAACGAAGTTAATAGGGAGGTCTGTTCTTGATTTAAATGAAATTGGATGCCCGAAACGTGAAAACATAACGTGTACTTTTAAATGCTTTTGGAAACATTACGAAAGATTCTGTGCTTTTAATAATTCTCTGAAGTATACGTATTGGTTTCAAAGAAATAAATACACAACCCTTAATTTTACTACAGTAATAAATTCCCAACGAACGCCAAACGAAAAATTAACTTTCAGATGAGAGTCACATTGTCAAAACCATACGATGGCAATTCCACAACCATGGAAGAACCTTTGATGTATTTTTCAATTTATTTATTTTCTGTATTGTTAGATTCAGTAAATACAATTTGTAAATAATATTTCGTTCAATAAAATGTGTAAATTTAAATGAACAAATTGGGTGTCGTATATGTGTTATACAAATTTAAGAAGGAAGATAACATTTTTTTTTTCCTTGTGAAATTTCATGCCACAAAGTAACCAGAGAATTTTTTTTTTTTTTTTTGATTCATTGACTTAAAAATCTTATTTGTTCGTTATCTACAAACAAGGTTAATGAATGAAAATTAACAGTGAGGGAAAATAATTCACAAATAAATTCTACTTACAGAAATAGGTTAAGAGCACAAGGAATCGAAGGTAAAATTAATAGTTATATTGGTAATTTCCCAACGGAAACCTAGAGTTCGAAACAAAACACACGATTTCTCACCTACGTACAACAAAAAGTGACCGGATAAGATAGATACCTTTAAAGATAAGTCTTACTGAGAAATATACAGTGTTGGAAAATAAATTCACATATACTTTATATATTTATTAATTCTGCTCAGTTATTCTGTTAGAATATGACCTGTAAAAGTAAAATACAGAAAATAACGAATCAATTTGAAAAAAAAAAATAATAATTTCACTTGTCAGAATTCCATACTCTAAGAGCAATCGGAATTCGAAACCGGAAATAACACTTACCCTAAACAAAACGGCGCATAGACTTTCCCACCAAGCTTGGACAACTTAAAGACAAGACGTAATGAGAAATATTCAGTGTTGGAAAATAAATTCACATATACTTTATATATTTATTAATTCTGCTCAGTTATTCTGCTAGAAAATGACCTTTAAAAGTAAAATACAGAAAATAACCATTCAATTTGAAGAAAAATAAATAATAAATAATAATAATAATTTCACTTGTCAGAATTCCATACTCTAACAACAATCGGAATTCGAAACCGGAAATAACACTTAACCAAAACAAAACGGCACATAGACTTTCCCACCAAGCTTGGGCAACAGTGGGAAATAAATAATACAGACAACCAATCGGATAGTCTCTAAATTAAAATTAAATGTAAGCATTAATTAACAACACCAATGAATTCCGACAGTAACGAAGAATGAATAATTTTAGGATATGTGTTATTCAAACATCTTGATACTAAGTCCTTAGTCATATGTAATTATTTGAGAAATATCCAAACTTGAGGAAATGCTACCTTTTGAACAACACCCCAATTTACGGATGTGAGTCATTTCATCCCCTTTGAAGAAAACAGCTCGCTATGGGATATTGCAAATGACGAATCGACAACATCTACGGTCTGTAATCTAAAGGACGAAGTAACTAGTTCAGGTTACAGTATTTACAGAAATTTCATTCTTTGTGGTTTTTGTGTTTGTGTTGTGTTGTGGATATAATAAAATTCAACTATTTTGGAATATTCGTATTTAGAAGAGTGATCTGGAAAGCTGCAAGTACTTTTTTAACTTATACATAACAACTGCTCGTATGTTTTTTGGTAAGCGTAATTCTAATACTGAATAGTTTTTTTTTTTTTCCCATAAGAATAATCATAGGGTATATATTAGAGTATCAACATGGATACATTAGCGATTTTTTATATCTAATATGTATATATGTGTGTGTGTATGTGTGTCTGTATGTGTGTGTGTTTAAGGACAGGTTTTTTAAGTATATAATTAATTATTCAGAAAAACTCGAAACACGAGAGCCATCACGACTTTCTCTAAGAATTCCCACACATTAACAGGAAAGAAATACCCAAAATGTATTGGAAAATTAGTACAACCATCTATAGAAGAAAAAAAAACTGTATGTTTGTGTGACATAGTATATAGTTAAATTAAATTATCATTCCAAACTCAATAACAACAAACATTCACGTCACGAATCCTAATGTTATCTTGATCTTGATCTTGTCAGATGTGTCCCACCAATCACGACACGAATACTTAACCACTAAAATCATCCTTCCCATTCAAAACAATAACGTCACTTATCTACATCTCATAACAAACATTCGCGTCACGATTCCTTATCTTATCTTGATCTTGATCTTGTCAGAAGTGAGCACCAATCACGACACGATTTCTTATCCATTAATATCATCCTTTCCATTCAAAACAACAACGTCACTTATTTACAAATAACAAATGACGACATTTATTTACAAATAACAAATGACGTCACTTATCTACATCTGAAAACAACACCCACCCACGTCACCATTCCTTATTTTATCTTGATCTTCATCTTGTCAGAACTGCACCACCAATCACAACACGAATCCTTATCTCTACCATCACCCATAATCCCATACGCGAACCAAAACACAAGAGCTGAAGCCAGTGACACACTTGCCCACACGGAAATTCCAAACATTCCAGACCCATGAAGCCATGCACACAATGACGTCATCGACCAATCACGTCACGATTCCTTATCTTATCTTGATCTTGATCTTGTCAGAAGACCCTCCCATACTACTGCTGATGTATCATTGACTGAAAGCCAGTTTAAGAAGTCAAAAATAGTTGCTATCCGTAAACCTGGAAAACAGCTCCATGAAGCAAAAAGTTACAGACCTATTTCTTTATTGTGTTGCACTTATAGAATTCTGAAACGCCTTTTGTACAATAGACTGTCTATACCAATCATGCAACATATTATTTTACAACACATGATGTGTTATAAAATCATGGTTGATGTGACCAAGTGCTAACTCACTTTAACATCATACATAGAAGCTGGACTTTTTCTTGCTATGAAAAGCAAGAAAAAAGCTGGACTTTTTGTTGCTTCTGCGCAGAAGCAAGAAAAAACATCACCTGTTTTCTTAGACCTAACAGCGGCCTATGACACATTTTGGCATGAAGGTCCTATATATACAAATTTCTTAGTATTGTCGGATTGCGCACTTAATTTCCTCCATGCTCATGGAACGTTTCTTTCAAGTTATATTAGGAAATAAAATGTCACGACGACGAAAACTTAGTAACGGTCTTCCACTAGGGTCAGAATTGGCGGCCCTACTTTATAATCTATACACATACGACTTACCCGCCACCATCTCACGCAAGTTCTGTTATGCTGATGACACTGGAATTGCCATTCGACACGAAAATATGAGTCAGCCCGAAAAGGTGCTTACAAACAACCGGAAACTAATAGGTGAATATTACAAAAAAATGGAGGCTCCAGCTCAATCCAGACAAAACAGAAGTATCAAGCGTTTACGTTACGAATCACATGTCAGATGTCAGTTTGTATATCTTCTCTGAAGGATGCTTGCTACGACACAATAAGTTTCCATAGTATTTGGGTGTGACCTTGGACCGCACGCTCTCTTATAAGCAACATCTAACAAACGTTTCTGCTAAGTTAAGAACCCGTAACATAATAATACAAACACCAATAAGCAAGACCTGGGGAGCAAAAGCCGATAATCTACGGATTGTAGCTCTCGGACTAGTTTTCTCTGTTGCTGAATATTGCTCACCAGTGCGGCTAAATAGCACAGATGTTAAACTTGTTGGCAACCAACTAAATAATATAATGAGACCGATTTTTTGGTATAATTAAATCAATGCCCAAACATTGGCTTCACATCTTAGCAACATTGTTCCAACAAGTCTGTGCAGAACTGAAGCTCTTTTACAGGAATATAAGAAGATTCTGGAGAACACAGCCCTACCAATACATTTAGATCTCCCAGATGTAATTGTACAACGATGGAGATCGAGATATCCGCCACTACAATTTGTCAAACAACTATTACAATGTAACTTCGGCCTGAAGCAAAAGTGGCCAGAACAGTGGGAGAGCCAGATAGATGATATTGCAACATTTTTTCTCAACAAATTACAAGAAAGTTTACGAACTGGTCATGTATGTGCGGACATGCTTTTTAAATGGAATAAACTACTGTCCTCATTTTGTGATTGTGGAGCTCAAAGACAAATCATGGACCATATTGTGACTCATTGTTTCTTAGAGCATATTCGGGAAACAAAACGGACTTTTTAAGTGCTACTCCCGAAGCTACGAACTATTTGGCTAATATGAATATAACCTTTTAATTTTACTTTTTTTAAAATAGCTTTTAATATTATGTTTTAAAATGACAGTGTATTATACTGCATGTTTTATTTATGCCATACGAATAAATAAATAAATAAATTAGATCATTATCACAAATATCAAAAGCAAATTCCAGTTTGTTAGTTTGCTTTCCAGATGAATATACAAAAAAAAAAAAAAAAAAAAGAACTTGCCGATGTTTAGAAACGTGACTCTTTAACTAGCGAACTCCGTTATCTCCTCTTTTTCTTGACCTTCTCATCTCTGATTTCTACCTGCAAGTACTATCGGAAAGCCGATATACTATTTTTCAACAAATTCTACAAGCGTGTCTGAAACAGTGCCGGTTAATATTATCTGCTTCTAATTTCCTCGGAAGTCGCCGAAAATGATGCAAGGGAAAAAATGAATCCATTCATCATTTCTTGAGAAATAAAAGATCATACTCAGCCTTCTACCAACCATGATTTTCTCCAGTACACCAAACAAGTCTTCAAATTAACAAAATCTGTTAAGTTTTGCGCCGATAGCGAGTACCAACAAAGAGAAGTTTGATTGGGATCTTATAAATATAATCACAGAAATTGTTTCGTTACGGCGCCTAATCTTGTTAACTCTAAAAGCTATAACCAGCACTCTATCCCCCCCCCCCCCCTACAAGCGACTCCAGGTTGTTTGACACAAGCTAGTTTAAAATGGAAGCAATATTTTCCTTTTCTAGATACCTCTACCAATCATTTAACTCAAGTGTTTGTTCGTTCCAGTTGATAGTTATTCATATCGCATACAGAATTCTTTTGCTACCGTCAGGTTATATTACTAATGTATTTTAATGGCGTTTGCTTCTAGGGTTTCTAGAAATATTCTTTGAATAAAAGTGCCACTATGAAAAGGTACTTTTGAAAGCATATAAATTCCCAGACCATTAATGGAAGTATAAAGTTTTCTGTCTGCGGCTAAGTGGTTTATTTTGAAAAAATATAAATATCATGAAAATAACAGACTCATACCAATCTTTTTATTATTATTATTATTATTATTATTATTAGGTGAAATGTTCTATAAATTTTTAAAACCTTTACAAAACGTTCTCATAAACTTGTTTAGAAACGTGTTTTGAACGGATTTTTATTAAATTTTATATCGATATTAGGAGACTCAAATAACAGAAAAACGATGTATTAATTTAAAAAACCAAAAAACTTTGAAAATAAAGGTGATCCTAATTTGTTATTATTTATATTAATAATAAATCATTTTATTTTATTGTAATTTCCAATCACATTTCAGGCATTTGTTTCTTCTTTACAGACGGAAATTATCAGAAAATACCCTCTCCTTTTCCATGTGCCTGTCGTAAATTGTGGATTACACATTTCAAGCGATTTATTTGCTTCCACGCATTAACACAAACTTATATTTAAAACTAATTAAAAGCCCCGTTATAAAGCTAATGTAACGGCATTAAATACTACTAATGCATGGACCTTCGGGCGTCATGTAAACGAATTAGGAAATCATCTCACTGCAAGTTTTGGATACTCAATTGTTTTTATGTTTAATGTAATTTATTCGCTGTTTTTGGCAATGGAAACTGTATATTCTAATATATTGTTGCACGCTGAATCTGTTTGTTGTAAAGCACTGAGTCTACATAATGAAATAATAATTCTAATTCTGTTTGTGTTCTAAGTTTCTATGATCAAACCCTATATTACTTTCTGTCATTAGCTAATATTACCGAACTAATTATTACGTTTAATGGTATTGGCTCTTATTTACTTCATAAACAGCACAAAGAATGATATAATTGTGCTTGCATCTCAGTCAGATTTCATAGTGAATAGTTCGCGTGGATGAAAACCATTTTTAATTTAACTTGTAATCTATAGAAATTACTTTATGAAACTCGAATCAGGCGCAGTGGAAGCGTGCTTGGTCCATAACTCAGAAGTTTGTGGATCGAAACCACGCTCGGTTACTTACATTTTCCTTAAACCATACACATTTTGTCCAATTAAGATCACACCAGCAACTTTCCGCTTCTACCAAGTTAAAGCGAATCGTTTCAGTTCTCATTTTTAAATGCTAGGAATTCCAACGATCTTTGAAAATGCATAATCTCATCTTCTCGATTCCGCCTGATACAAAACCGTCTCTGTTCAATATTGCAATATACGAAAATTAAAAGTGCCCTTTGAATATTATTTTTTTGACACAGTAAAATATTTCTCTTTTAAATATGCATTACGTCTGTGTTTTAAGAATGTTTTGTTACTTCTGCATAATATAATAGTTTTGTTTATTTACATGCATTAAAAGTGCATACATATCAACAAGACAATTTCGAGAATTTCTCCCAGTACGTTTCTGGTTTCTTTAAAGAAAAAATATAATAACCTATATGGCACCTTGCTGTTACTTTAGAAAATTATTTTTTTCTAGTAACCGATTTTACTCTATCAGTCAATAAAAACCTTTGATTTTATGGCTGAAAAAAGTTATTTGCAGAGTGAAATTCTTTCATCGACTTATTGGAATACTTCAATATTTGAATATATTATGGAATCTATGGGCTTTCTTCTTTTCATTTCATAGAATTCTTTATAACCCTCTGTGAGTTTATCTGGCACATTGACAAACCAAATTGAATAAACCCTATTACATATGGAAATATAGTAATGTCGCTGTTGTATCACTACATGACTAACAACATACCATTCAAGAAAGTTCCCCCGTATCATCAAATAAGTTTCAATAAATTTCGAATAAAATTTATTTAAACTTTCCTTATCCGAAGTATATCGGAAGCAGCATCTATAATTCATGTTCATGCTTTTAAATATTTAAAAAGTCACTCACTTCATTCGTTGCTTAACTTCAAACTAACTTTTCCCATAGTTATGTATTGATTCGATTGCTGACAATCTTTTGAAGAAGTTCAGGTCATATTGATTTCGTAAAATTACAGTTTGCAAACGGAATCGATGTAATTACGGATATGTTTATCGTTTGAAAGCCTGATTAGTCGATGAAGGCAACTCCGCCCACGAACTAACGTTCTGTGCGGTCGAATCACTGTAAGCATGAGTATGTAAATACTTTAAAAGGTGGTATGGATTTATTGTCCGCTTTGAATCCGTAACGCAGCTTATTAAACTGTGTTGTTCCTTGGGAGAAGTTACATTCGGTATCAAAGTGGCACGCTCAGTTTGTCTACTAGAAGACTTCATCGAGTACATAAACAGAAAAGGAAACCTTTTTAAAAAAATCAGAAACATTACACTATAGATTGCATAAATACAACTGTCATTAACTGACTTTTTATTTTTTTTTTTTTTTCTCCGTTTATGCACCTGCGAAATCTTCTAGGAAGATGAAACAAGCCGTGCTATTTTTTTTACAATAAATGGACTATTCTACATTTTTAGTTCTCTCTCTCTCTCTCTCTCCCCTTTACGGTTCATAAGATATACTTCCGAAGACAGTGTCATCAAATATGGTATCTCTCTCTTACACACACACACACACACACACACACACACACACACACACACACACACACACACACACACACACACACACACACACACACACACACACGCACGCACGCACGCACGCACGCACGCACGCACGCACACGCACACGCACACGCACACACACACACACACGTGATTAAAATTATGAGCGCCATGTTCATTCCTATTCTCAATGTAACATGAAAGGCACTAATATGGAGTGAGTTGGTCCACCCTTCGGTACTATAACGGCCGTCACTCTTTTCAAAAGATTTTTCACTAAATGTTGTTAAGTTTGCTACGTTAATTCCTTTCCATTGTTCCAGAAGACCATTAGTGGGATGGTCACTGATGCCAGGGCATTCGGCATGGCTTGCAATCGACATTCCAATTGATCTCATTGGTGTGCGATAGGGTTCAGATCAGGGCTGTACACAGGCCAGCCAAGTTATTCAACCCAAGTTATCATTTTTTTTTCTGAAGAGACCTCGCTTTGTGGAAGTAGGTATTATACTTTTTACACAGAAAAAGGCCTTCGCCGTAAATGGTTGCCATAAACCTGTAAGCGCAGAACTGTTTAGAAGGCTAATCTAGTCATACCGTAAGATTCCTTCTTCCACTAAGCTTCACAGTTGGCACAACACAATTGGACGGGTAGCGTTCTTCCAGCATCCGCCAAACCCAGACTCGTCTTTCGGACAGCCAGATGGTGAAGCATGATTCATTACTTCAGAGAAACGTTTCTACTGATTCATATTTTAATACCACTCTAACCAGTGTTTCGTGTTGCTGATGTTAGGTTTGTGTGTTTCTACTGCTCTGCCATGGAATTCCTTGTTCCAAAAACTGTTCAGGTGTTGCTTGCAAAGGTATTTCGGTAATAGGTAATGAATACTTCAACCTAGGATAGGCGACTTTTTTTCGCGCCATGCACTTCAGTACTTGGTGGTCTCGCTTTGTCATCTTATGCGATCCATAAAGTGTTACTGTTCCTCCAAATAATTTCAAATTCCAAATAACATGAATTATACTCGGTCGGACAGCTTGAGGACAGAAATTTCCCGAAGTGAACTGATGCGAAGCCGACATCCCATACAAATCCCATTTCAAAGCTAACATAACGGCATTAAACACTCGAAAGGTAATTCATGGTTTTCGACGCCGTGTAAAGAAATTAAAAAATAATCTCATGCAAGTTTGGATACTCATTTATTTTTATGTTTAATGTCTATTATTCGCTGCTGTTGAAAATGGAAATGGAAACTGTTTTACGCTGAATGTGATTGTTGTAAAGCACTTAGTCTACATAATTAAGTAATAATTCTAACATAGTTAATGTTCAAAGCTTTTTGTGATCAGTCCCTATATTACTTTCTATCTTTAGCTAATATTACCGGACTTGTATTCATTACGTTAAATGGTAATGGCTCTTATTAACTTTATGAACAGCACAAAGAATGGAAGAAACTGGGTTAAGATAGGCATTGTGAATAATGTTTCTGTAAGAGTTCAGTGATATTAAAATTCAATGGTTGAAATCCGTTTTTGGACCTAATGATTGCTACTAACCTTCAACGATGTTTCGTAAATTATCTCTCATGAGGCATTAGCCAAAGAAGTTACACAGAACGCAAACAGAAATATATGTTCACTGGTGGTTCATGAATCAATACTGGCCATTTTCATAGTGGACAGTAGTTTGGTTGCAAATTGTTTTCACTTTAGCCTGGCATTTTTCGAAGGATTAAAGAAATAAATTTAAGAAATGTGATTACTGAGTAAAGTGGCGCAGTGAAAGTTTGATGAACAATAACTCAGAGGTCTGTGAATAGAAACGGTGTTTTTCTGGTAGATATTTTATGTATAAGTAGTCCAAGTAAAAATAACTCCAGTAGCCTTCCATTTGTACAAAGTTAAATCTGCTCTGATTTTAAAATTTCCAGATTGCTTAAAAAAGCGTGATCGCATATTTCCAATTTAGACCTATATAAATGTCATACATTTTGTACAGGGATCTTAGCACACAAAAACAGAAAACTGAAGATCTCTTCGCATATTTATGAAAAATTAAAATATTTCAGTTTTAAACATACTATTTCCCCGATTAAAACCGCTTAACTATATTTTTGGATTTTTTAACAGTTTTCGTTTGAAAAAGAACTATCCGAATCCAATGAGAATTGTGAAATTGTTATCCTAATTACGCAGAATTCTTTATAGTCACTTTGGCAATTTTCACTAGCAGATCATGAAACCATGAAAAAGACGAAAGAATTTATATATATGGAAATATATTAGAAGTGGCAGTAGCTGTACTACTCAATGACATCCCTTTTAAGTGTAGTTTTTGTTCTAAAATCTATATAAACCTGTTACCTTGTTTTCCTTAATATGAATGATTACCTGTCAAACATATAGCGTTATTTGAAGAGTTTCATAATGTATAGCTTCTTTCTACTTAGTTAGGTAATGCAGTTTTCTTTTGCTTATTCCTTTGCGAATTTAATTTCAAAAACAACAGGATTTTTATCTGTGTTGTACATTATATTTCAGACACACTCTGAATAATTCTCACCTAATAAATTGGTTACTGATTTGCGTAATTCATAAGATATATTTTCGTGTCGTAATAACAAAAGCTTAAAATTTAAGTATAGTTGACGACATTGCGATGTTACATTAACTTCATAAAACTACAGAGGGTAAAGGCGGATTCTGATGTTAGTTATAGCAATTCACAACTGAACTGATTCTTCTTCCGTGCTGATGAGCAGAGAAACTAAGAGTTATAAGGTTCTCTAATTAACGATGTTCCGCTGCATTAAAAGTAGACTTATGAACGGAATTATTGTAATTTCCTTTCAGGTAATGTTAAGCTTACGCATAATTACCTGAAAAGGACCATTTATAATAGCATCTGCATACCGAATAAATAAATAAATCTTTTGATGTATTTTATCCCCTGAAAGAAGCAGACGAGACTCATCCCTAGTTTGGAATTACTAAGCCTACTCTTCCTTTCCCTTATTTTTCACCGATAGCTGAGTTCATGGTTAGCCATAATTTGTAGACTTTACTAGTAATGAGAGTACAGCAAACAGCTGCTTTTTGCGGTACTCTCATTACAGTGTCATAACTGTCAGTTCAGTTAAAACAGTTTCAATTGTCGAACATACGTGGGCTATTCGAAACGTAAACAGATTGAATGTATGCCTTAATCAATTAAGCAACAATAAGCCGCTGATCGCTCTGTTACGCCAGTCTTCAGAAGTGATCCAATGAAACTAAACTTATTTGCTGCTCTGTAAATTTTGTGATGCGCGAAGAGTTGTCGTTATAAATTGTCTAGAGTGTTTCCACCAGCAGGTTGTAAATTCGAATAGCATATGCTGTACATGTTTGAATGCCTTTAAGTGGCACATAGACGATTTCCGTTAGCAATGTGAGGTTACTACCGCGCTTAGTGCTCTGCCTGAAGTGCAAGAAAGAACTAAGCGATAGATTTATAATCTTTTGTGCCCGGATTTCATGAAGAAAAATTATGAATAGTTTTCTTGTACCGTTGAAATGATTTGAAATACGGTTGATACGAAAGAGGACAAAATTCTATAAGTTTGCTATTCTATTCATACTCACATCAATTCAGGTGCATATCGGATTGATCCCATCTTCTCATACTATTGGTGAGATATCACTTTCAGCAGTGTCCTCCAGTGAAAGGTTCCAAACTTGATATGCCTTAGAACAGTTGGTACAACTGAGTGTACCAACTGTGCTCGGGAAACCAAACATGAAGCCACGTATGGCTCTAGATTGGTGGTGTTGCATAAATCAATGAAAAAAAAGCCATATCCTACCAGTAGACATGTTAAATTGTCAGTGAGAAGATAAGAATTGCTCTTTATTTGGGAAATCAAGACATATTATATTTACGCTTTACTATTAAAAATTGTGAGAAATATTCTTTCAATAATTTTTTTTCCAAAAAAGTTTGTTCTATTTCTACACACAAATCAATCTCCTTCTACTGTGTTCCCAGTACATTTCAAAGTTTCAAGCAATATCATTCAAGTAGGGTACAGATATTTTTTATGATTTAATTTAAGTAGGTCAGTAATCACAATATTATTCAGAGCTACTTCATCCTTTTTTATGTTTTAGGGTTTCTGTTTACTATGATAACATTGCAAGTAGAACATTTCATGTCATTGTCAGTAAAGCAATTACTCCCTCTTTGCCAAGTCTTTTATTAATACTTCTATGCATTTGTTTCTGTTTTTCATTGCACTTAGCAGATTCCTATTCTTTACGATAAAAACGTGGATTCCTATTTCACTAAGTAAACAGAACAACGAATGAGAAAATTCTATTTTATAACGTTTTACAGTTTTCATTTGGAATATTAGTTTCTGTAAGTACCATCAATATAAAGAAGCAATTCCTAAGGTGCTTGTGGTGTCCCAATTACCACTATTGAACTCAAATACTGTCATTTTAATTTGTTGTATTACAGTCATACCGTTCATAAACAGGAATATTTGTTCCGTGGCTGTTATTAATTCTCGAGTTATCTGATAGCATTAGATCGTATAATACTAGAAAAATTAAAGAAACAATAGAAATATGAAGGTCCTGAGACGAACATTATCAGCTGGAACAAAGATATATATACAAAGATAAAAAAAAAATATATCTGCTATAAGAAGACAAAATGGTGAACTTATATAAAATGGAGATGCAATAATCATAACAATTCAGGAATTGTATTCTGAACTCTATGAAGACAAAGACCGAGACATCCAGGAATCATCTGGATAACTCAAGTGAAGAAGAACACGATGCTCCTGAGATCTTACAAGGTGAAGTGGAAATGACACTGTGGGAAATAAAGAATGGAAATGCCCCAGGAGAAGATGGAATTATTGTAGACTACTTCTTAAAACTGGGAGGAAGCCCTGTCATCAATCAGCTGACTAAACTCTTTAATAAATGCCTAAAACAGAGAAAAATTCCAAAAAATTGGAATTTTTCATAAATTCACTAGTAATATTAATTTTTAAAAAGCGTAATAAGGAAGAAATTAAAAACGACACACTCCCCACCATATACAGGATGATTCAGAACTCTTGGGCCAAACTTTAAGGCGTGATAGAACACACCTATACAAGCACTCTTCGTCATACAATGCATGGTCCGAACTCAAGTGGTGAAGCGCTAGAGTTCACTTTCCAGTGAACACTTACAAGCGGTTGTTTGTGCAGTCGTCGTTATTTCTACCGTGGAATGCAAAAAGGGTGGATTTTTAACAAATCAGGAGAAGGCTGACACGCATTTCATTTAAGGAGCTGCGGACGGGAATGCGAGGGAAGCCCAAAGACTGTACCGAGAGCGCTTTCCGACCAGACGCGTGCCTGATCGTAAACCCTTGCAGCGATTGCACCGGTATCTGTGCGAAATGGGCTCCTTTGTCAGCGGAATGCAGGATACAAGGCGTGCAAGGAGTGTGAGGACGCCGCGTAACAGACAGAAACAGAGAAAATTCTATGTAAGGTTGCAGTTCGTCCCGAATGTAGCACTCGACCAATTTCCCATACGTGTGCCCCAATTGACGATGTGGCGAGTTCTACGAGACGAACGATTACATACCTACCATGCACAGAGGGTGCACGCCTTGACACCTGCGGATTACAGGCCTCGTGTGGATTTTGCACAGTGGTTCCTGCAGCAGACCGTAGTGCAGCCGGACTTTGATGCACATGTCTTATTCACTGACGAATGCACCTTTACACGTAGGGGAATTTTTAATACCCACAATTATCGTGTCTGAGCGAGCAGAATTCCGCACATCACACACGTCCACATTCGTACCAGTGGCGTTTCTCCATAAATGTTTGGGCTGGAATCCTACAGGTCCATTTGATTGGACCCTACCTTCTGCCAGCAGGACTCAATCGGAGAACGTGCCTCGAATTTTTACAAGAGGTCTTGCCAGAATTACCGAACCCTGTTCCAGCAAACATTAAAACATGTATGTGGTTCCAACACGATGGAGAGCCACCCCATTTCAGGGTGGATGTGCGGAACGCCTTGGATGCAACATTTCCAGGACGATGGATTGGTCAGGGTGGGCCCATCGCTTGGCAGCCACGATCGCCAGATCTCTCATGTCTGGACTTTTTCCTATGGGGCCATATGAAAAGCCTGATCTACGATAGCCACATCGATTCCAATGAGAACCTTATTGCCAGGATTTCTATTGCCGCTTCCGCTGTACGAGAAATGCCTGGTGTTTTCACCAATGTACGCCAATCACCACATAGAAGGTATGAAGCCTGCATTGATGTTCGCGGTCGCTCTTTTGAGCAGTTTCTGTAATTTGTTCAATAAAATCCTTTAATTTATTTTCTGTAATTTCTTCACTTGTTTCAAATCTTCACTGGCATTCTTCTGTTTCTTGATTTCGCTAGGGGTTAGCAACTACTGTTGCTAATCCCTAGCGCTTCACCGCTTGAGTTCGGACCATGCATTGTATGACGAAAAGTGCTTATTTAGGTATGTTATATCACTCCTTAAAGTTTGGCCCAAGAGTTCTGAATCACCCTGTATAAAGTCTTCACAAAAATTACAAATAATAGAATAAATTCTAAACTAGAGGGAATGTGATCCTGTGAACAAGCTGGATTTAAAAAGAATTTCAATACTTTGGACCATATTCAGACATTAAAACAGTTCATTGAAAAATCAATTGAATGCAATAAACACTTATGTATGGCCTATATAGACTACGAAAAAGCATTTGATTCAGTTAAACATCTGCAACACTAAAAGCACTTGAAACCCAGGGAACGGAGAAACCATATATTGAAACATTAAAACATATTTACAATAATGCAACTTCTGCAATTAAATTATCTAATAACAGTGAAAAGTTCCCACTACAAAAAAAAGGCATCCGGAAAGGCGACAGCATATCTCCCAAATTATTTACAGCTGCGCTATAGGAAGTCTTTAGAAGCCTTGATTGGGAATCAAAAGGAATAAACATAAATGGAGAAAGGCTGCATCATCTGAAATTTGCAGATGATATTTCCCTAATACAGATAATCTTGAAGATCTGGAAGAAAGGCTAAATCAGCTAAATGAAGCCTCCAGAGTAATTGGATTAAAAATAAATAGAGAAAAAAAAACAAAAATCATAAACCATAGAACTGTCAAAGTTAAAAACCACGAAATAGAACAAGTTAATTCATATGTATATTTGGGCCAATTTTTATCCTTTGAAGATTGCCAAAGAAAAGAGATTGAACGAGGAATTCACCTTGAATGGATGGCTTATGGAAAAATGAGAGACATATTCAGACGTGACATCCCTATGAGTATAAAAAGGAAAGCTTTCTACCAGTGCATACTTCCTGTCCTAACATACGGAGGAGAAACATGGACTTTAACAGAAGCCCTAAACAAAAAGCTAAGAAGAACAAAACACTACATTGCATAGAGAGAATTATGCTAAAAAAATAAGGGATAGGAAGACAAATACCTGG
This sequence comes from Typopeltis vanoorti, assembly GCF_054136105.1. NCBI lineage: Eukaryota > Metazoa > Arthropoda > Arachnida > Uropygi > Thelyphonidae > Typopeltis > Typopeltis vanoorti. Next base: position 120,615,835 of record NC_143553.1, read on the forward strand.
ATAAGATCACAAACAGGGGTCATGGATATTGTAAAATACATTGAGCAGGCTAAGTAGAGATGGGCTGGCCATATTGCCAGATGCAGTGAAGGGAGATGGACTAGAAAAACAACAGAGTAGAGTCCAATGGATGGAGCAAGACACATAGTAAGACCTAGAAGAAGGTGGGGTGATGAACTGGAACAAATTGCAGGAGTGCGATGGATGGGAGAGGCAGAAAACCGAGTGATCTGGAAAATCATGGGGAACCTTCGTCCAGCAGTGGACAGAACCAAAAAGTTGAAGAAGAAGAAGAAGAAGAAGACTACTCCTTTTAAATGAAACTGAATTAAAAAACATTTGTTTTAAATTATCATCTGCTTAATTACAATTAGAAAGAGTTTTAGGCAGTTATAGTAGGACCAGTTTGGCGCAGTGCAAGTGAGTTAGGTGCATCTTCTTCATCTTGGAGAGTTTTTTTATTCTTTTGTCTAAAATTTAATCATACAATCCCGCATCTGTATCAGAACTCTAATTCGCATTTTTAAATTCTACCTATTTTTTTTCCTTTTCTAATTCCTTCAAAATTCATAATCTCATCTTCGGAATTTAGAGGAACGTAAAACGTAGTTTGTTTCCGTACAGAAAATAAATAAATTTGAGAACAATTAGAATTTCCATTTATATCGCAGTAAAACAGTATAGTTTCACAAATATTTTATTGCAACATTAAACTCGTTTTAATGAGATTTTGAAGTACTTTGGTGGAATTATATACATTGCAAGAGTGTAACAAGGACATGAACTATGGAAGTTTCTCAAATATCATTGTTTCTTTTTAAAAAGAATAAAACACCAGTCACAGCCAAGATTTCCCTAGTGGCCATCGATAAAGTGGCTCAATAAATTTTCTTCTAGAAAGTCTGTGTATGAAGACATGCTATTACTTTGCAGAGTTCATTTTTCTCAGTTATTAATTTTCCCTCACAGGGATGCCTGCAAGGAGGGGCTTTTCAAAAAGTAAAAATAAAAAACAAAAACAAAATGCTTTCTTGATGGAGTTCAATTTCTGAATGTGCAATGAAAGAAATCTCATTGAGCGGCGCAAATTGCAATGGGATTTACGGCCTTCACTGTTACTGTACCTCTTTTAAATCAAAATTAATATTCTTGTATATAGTGCTGGGAAACACAAATGCACCAACATTATACACAAATAATTCCTCTACCATTTTCTAATTAAAGAATTAGAAAAAAATCTTTCTAAATAATTTAAAAGACATCAACTGTTTTCACTCAATGCCCCACTCCAAAATTATCAGACTTCTTTTCTCCTGTTCATCAGTTGTGTTCCTTCCTTTATTGGCATTATTTTAAACAAGTTAGATTCATGTCAATGCGGGAAAATTACATTCTTCAGATGAAAATGTCAGTTATTAATATATCTTTTCCTTTCTCAATCTTCCCTTCATCAAGGAGGAGACTTCCTTGCTACACAGTGCCACGCATTCTTATTATAATAAGATGAACATCATTTCCGTTCTTTTGCCTATCCCTAAATTCATAATAATCCAGAATATTAATTTTTTATTATCCAAGTCGTTGTTATGAGAACAGAAGATGTAACGAATATAGATGTGTAATTTTCCACGTTCTGTACATTGGCAGTAGGATTTCATTCTACTAT